>NW_026928119.1:20000-33410 GCF_032062105.1 Saccostrea cuccullata | reverse complement strand
AAATGGTGTTTGGATGTTGAGTAGATGAGGTAACTCAAACTATTCAGGTACTCTTGGGAAAATTTTGAGAAAATGAAAGCTCAATCACATATTTTTTTTAAAATGCCTGTGACGTCGACGATTTTCCTGCTCTTGACTTAATGATATGTCCGGAAAAATCACTCAAAATTGATACCAATTTACAACATTTTGATATGAAATTTTGAAGACCATGTAAGTAAAGATTCTTTTAATATATTATGTGTGACATTTTGCCGGATTATGTCAAATATTTTTTTCTGTGCAACAAGTCCGCGTAATTTTTGAACGGCCCTCGTATTCATCGAAAAAAAAATTTTGAGACCAATAACGGAAAATTACTGGAGTGAATTGTTTGATATTCCCAGCTATCTATGGACCCCCATTTATAATGTGAAAATCTCGAAAATGTCTGATAAGCATATAGCAGAATATTTCACAAATTATTAAACAATAACCTGAGTGTGAGAAAGTGGAATCCAAATGTACAGAAATTTTGTGCTAACTATGGAGATATTGAAAATATAACACATCTTTTATTTAACTGTAATGACAAATTTTATATGGTACAAAATAAGTACAATTTTAAGTTTCAAAATAAGTTGGAAGCGGATTATAAAAAAGCGTAAACTGACCCAAACCAGGTTATAATCGAATAATTTGGCCAAGAATTAGAGTCATTCCTTATAATTTAATTTAAAAATAATTAAACAACTGTGGGTGTAAAATTGTGCTGCTTTTTATGAGTTCAAATTTGCCGCTCAATAATAATCCCTAGTAACGGAAGTGATATGAAACAAGGGGAGGTAATAACTAAAACACAGATCTAGAAGCCATGTTTGTTTACATGAGGTAAGATCGAGCTACTGTTTAAAGTTAAAGGTACATTTATTAAATCTGGAATTTTCCATGAATCCCAAGGACTGGAAATGAGGGGATTGCATGGATACAAATGATTCAGCTGGATGTCAAGGGGGTGTGTCCCCATACCAAACCAGGTTACTGAGAAATAATTTGCGTTCCTTTTTGGATATCAACCAATGAGAGACTAGAATCGAAACAAAATTAAATGATTATTTAAGAAATGAATGTAATTATTTTTTCTTTGATCGATGTATCAAAGAAAAATTTGGACGGAAAACTTCATCAATGCACGTAGCTTTCTTATCATTTAATTATGATTTTAAATTATTAAAATGAAAGTTTCTTTCAATTTTCTATTAAATTTATGTATCAAAAACAGTGCGCACGAATACATCACCATAACGTTAACGTTGCTGAAAATTCAAAATGGCTCTAACCATGCTAACGAAAAACGTTATCAAATATTGTCCTGTGATTACCAACAGTCTCCAAAATAATTTACAGTTCTTTAACACAAAAAAACCTGTTGTGTTATCCCCTCTGGGTATATTTTCCTCGGTAAGTTATCTAAGTTCGTAAATGTAAAGGGAAGCTACTCAAATATCCTAACAGTTCTACGTCACAGAAATTTTGGATTTCATTTGCGCATCTTTTCATTTGAATTTCAAACCGAATATATAAATACGTATCATAACCTGTCAATGCTGTAATACCTGAAAGAGTCTGCTGCCGATAGTTCAAGATTAAAGAATTCCATCCTCAATTCATGCAGTGTCGTTTTTCAGGATCACTCGTTTCCCACGATTTAACAGATTTTCGGTTTTCCCCGCTTTGGTAGCATAATAAAACATTTTTTCAGAGTTCTATTGTTTCATACCAGATATCTCAAAGTCAAACATTTAAGAAAAGTATGTCGATTAAACGATTTCTTCCCTTCTTTCCCGAAACTGTATTGTCGTCCTGCAGACGATTTTAATTTGTTTAGCAAAGGGGGATAATTCAAAATGAAACGAAAGTAGAAAGTAAGTCAGGAAGCTAACGGACAGGTTCCGAAATTCAGGAAAATATTTATTAAAGCAAAGGTATTTAATTATTCCTTCAAAAAGTAACCTGGAAGCGGGGAATACACATGTACCGACTGTCAAATAGTTCCGGCTGCTTAGTGCAACCGAAATCTAGATTTTATTGATGCAGTTATCAAAGGAATTTTTTATCCAATCAGAATCAAGTATTTTATAGAAATTAAATGATTTATAATTATTAAAAATACGTTATACGTAGTAAAAAAAAATAAATAAAGGATAGGTGAAATTAAAACACGGATTCGAACCTTCGACTAAGCAGTGTGGGATTGCGAGTCGAACATAATTCTTTCTAGACTATCTCGCTCATATATTCTTTATCGATTATATAGCCATTTAAGGGGGATGTACAAGCCAATTGGATCTAGTCTGGTATGAAATAAGAAATGCCAAGAATGCGCTTAATACTCGTCTAAACTAGCCCAAACTTACTCAAAGTGTTAATGCACCAGTTACCTACTGTTAGAGACCAAAATTAGTGAATAACTAAGTTTATTTTGTTTTAATTAGGAGGAAATTAATCATGGTAGAACTGCGCAGCTACAGCATTCACGAGATGAAAAATGCATTGAAAATGGTGTTAGTTTGATTCATTGATAATATGGCTACAACCATTTGTTTCGCTTTTTTCTTGTCATTATCTAAAATTCTTGAAAATTTGATTTTTCATATGTGTGTCTTCCTGAGGCCATGTGTATATTTTCGTCCGCCATTCCTCTGTCACACAGAGTTTGAATAACATTGATTTTTGAATAAATGCGACCATAATAACATCAAGACAAGAAATTACTAAGTTATAACCATTAGGTAATATTACATACTACTTTTATTTGTTGCATCGCTTTGTCTGATTGATGAAAAAACGCGATTTTAACCCCACTCCAGCAAATCGGGAAAAACTGTTCTGTTCGCAGCTCGAGTTTCCTAGCAAATATTATTACACTGAACACGTGGTTGGCATGTGCATATATCTGCTGTGGATAGATGCGTTTATTACAATGATTATATTTAATTTTTCGCAGAACAAGTCTTGATAATTTGTTGGTTTCTTTAAAACTCAAGAAAAAAGCTAAAAAATGCCCTAAACATATGTGTTTACGTCGGGTCTTTTTTCTGTGGCGATAGAAGTTATTTTGAAATGGGGCACTGCAAGGAGGATGCTTAGCATTTAATTTGAAAATGTTAAACAATATGCGGTGCATGAAAAACAAATTGCAATTACATGTCTTACATTCGAAAAGTTGGTACATATGTCTATTTTGTTTAGCAGTTAGATAGAAAAAATAGGCAGTTAAAGTATTTCCTTCAGGCACCTCATGTAAATAGCTTGATTGTTTGCAATGACCAACACATTGTATGGAGTAATGTTTGGACATAAAAACGCATCATGTCTCATTATGTTGACTACGTTGTAAGCTCTCGCTTATTGAACATACGAAGCTTGATAAAATATATTGAGTTGTTTCTTTGAAATTTAGAAGCAATCACAATGTTTGCAAACAAAGATCCATTGCATATGCTATGTCTATCATCGCAAAAAATGAGAGATCTAGCCTACCCCCCCCCCCCCTTCCGAAAATCCTATTTGTTCTTTTTTCAAAATAGTGCCAAAGATTAAAAAATTTTGCATTTCTAAGTATGTGATGGAACATGTAAAAGCCTTATAAGACCATATGTTATAAAAATATTTGGTTGCCCTCTCTCCCGATCTACTGCCTAGAAATGGCCCGACTCAACTTTATTTTACATCCAATTACAGGATTTTTTTCCGTCAACAAATATGTTTAAATTTTACCGAATTCTTTTTCTCACCATAAATACGGACCCAATAATTTTCCCTGAGTTGGGAGGTCCACCTAACGTCATTTCAAAGATGGTATAAAATATTTAATTATGTTGATTTTTTTCTTTACTCTGTAAAATTGCAATTTTGACAAAATGGGCAAATAGAAAAAAAAAATTATTCATTAAATCTCCTAACCCACTATGAATGATTTTATTCCTTTTCAAATGTTGCTCCGCTGTAATGAAAATTGTAAATGTTTATTTGACAGAGTATACCCGGGGGGGGGGGGGGTGATCAAAAGTAAACGATATCTTAGGTATTTGATAGTTATATTATTGTTGAAATATTCAAGTATTTATCAAAGTGTAAATTAGAGATTTTTAATAGCATATTGCTTTATTAAAAACAAATTTACCTCTTTTCAAACTTGCTTTCACCGGGCAACATAACATAACATAACATAACATATCATATTCAACCATCTGCCTTTCTTCACTAAAACGATCTATCCAATCATTGAATGAATTATTAGGAAGTCATTTGTCTTAATAAACTATGAACAAATTCTTATACGTTACTTCAAAGGCATTTTTAAGATATACCATAAATATTTTAGTCGTTTGTTGAATGAGTTCCACTGAGACAACCATTTTTCGTCACAAGTACCTGCATAATGACTTCATTTTCACATTGTGAGCAAAACTTTATTCAACATATGCTATTTATAGAACTTGAGTGTGCATCAAATTTGTTTCTAATCTAAATTGTGGTTTGGTAGATATAGAGATAGTTCGAGAACTTTTTGATCACCCCTCTTACTAGTTGATACTAACACAAGGTTTTTCCTATCGATTTTATGTGTTTAATTTCTTTGTGTTTCATTGGTGATAATTAAACTTTTGATAGATATTATAAGTTATCTGTGGCAAACTTACAAACTCCTATTTTAAACTTTGACGATGCTCATTTTTGAAAGAGTTTATTTCAATACGTACACTATTGAACAACTGTTCGATAATAATAATACATTGTAAATAAATTACTTCAAGCCACATTATAACACAATTCCTCTTTTAAAAGTGTTCATATTATTTGAAATATTTTGCAACTGTAATTCTCTTCTACATTTAAAGATTGTTATGTCCCTCCATATTAAGAAGAGGTCTGGAAAACAAAATTCTGTGCTAAAAATAGACCACGTGCTGCTATCAATGAACTACTTTCAGGGTTCTTTACACTCTTTTTGAAGACAACGATACCTTGTTTTGAACTTAAAATTATCATTTAAAAGTGCAAGATTTAGACATTTTCTCAACAAATGGTTGTAGAGAGAACATTAATGCACAGTTTGCGTATTTTTTTGGATTTTTTAAGGCTCTGCTGAATTCTGTAGCTGCGCAGTTCTAAGGAGCATATCAAAAGCATTTTTCTGCAAAAGTATAGATTATATATGCACAACATGCAATCATTTATGCATATTTATTGTATCTTTATCATAAGGGTTTAAAATTTGATCAAAATATAATGTACTTTAGCCATTTGAAGAAATGTTTACATTTTGTTCTCGCTGCACTAAAGATGGCCGTACATCCCCCTTAAAGGTAAGTTACATATGCATTATGCATTATTTCGAGTAATAAGCTTAATGTGTGGAATGCAGTTATTTGGATATTTTTTTCTTCATTAGAAAGGTTATCAATGAAAAAGAAACCTTACTAATTGTTGCTCCTTGGATAATTTTCCATTAAGTATTGAAAGAACTACCTGAATTCATGCATTGTGTCTTGGTAACTTAATTTCTTCTTATTCATACAAAAAGAATGAAGAACTTAAGCAATATTTTTGTTTTGGAACATTTTCTGTAATAGTGAATTTTCAATAATCTGTAATTATTGGAAACATACTAGTAATACTTTAAGGAATGGTCATGCCTAAATTTTTTTTGACTATTTTCTCACTTGATCGTCACGGTTGGACTTCAAAGATATTTCACAAAACCTTACAAGGAATAGTAAACCATATTAATCCTGAGCATTGGATTGTATTCGTATTGAATATGTTTTCTTCATTATAAAAAGGCTTTATACATTTAAAAAAAGGATCATCTTCATTATTTTTTTTTACCTTTACTTAATGTATTTTTTTGTAGACGGTGTAATAATCAAATTAACGAATAATTAAACAAATTGCTGCCAAAGATAGTATTATAAATACGTCACGTACATGTATTCATTTCCGGTGTAGGAAAAAATTGTACATAACTAAGATTTACATAATAAAAATCCGGAATAAATCTGGTCTTGCAGCGTCATTTGATACGTAATTTGCTTCACATATAAAAAGTTCATTTAGTAGACGGGATCAGGTGATTCTGTGTTTTGATTAATTAGAGTATGTAGTCATTTCCAGTGGGTTTTTGTTCTTCGAATTATTATATCTGCAGTCGCAGGACTAGTGCTTATCACTATGGGCGACTAGGTAAACTACTTGGTAAGATATTTCACTTGTACTTTTTCCATTATATAATGATCAACAAGTTTGCCCTCTTGAAATGGGAGATCCATGTAAGATAATCTGGAATATAACGGATATGACTCCCTACCTGGTATATCTTACACTGTTTTATATGGTAATACCTTTTAAGAACACGACATTTTCTTACAGTGACATTTTACTTATTGTATATAACGCATACTAACGTCATCTTTAAAAAGTATTTTGTTTCCCTTTCAATCACGACCGACGGTTTAAAAATTGGCGGACATTCAAGGACACAATTCTTTACTTCTAATTCTCCTCTGCTTTTCCGGGGGAAAAATGTTTCAACCTACATTAGTAGTATAACGGGCCTAGATGGGTGGGTCAACTGAGTGCACTTTTGGGGTTGGGGGGGGGGGATAGGTGGGTCAACTGAGTGCAGCCCCTGGGGGGGATAGGTGGGTCAACGGAGTGCAGCCCCTATGGGGGATAGGTGGGTCAATAGAGTGCAGCCCCTGGAGGGGATAGCCGGGTCAATTCAGTACATATAATCCCCCTAAATACGGGGGTGTGTTTACACTGTGTTTACATTATACACTATACGCTGCTACTACCATTCATAACGCTGCTACTACGATTTTGGCAAATACTCAAGAATTTGATTATGACGTCACTCATTCACAGTGATTTTCCGAAAACTGAAAAAAAAACAATAACACACAATAGAAACAAGAACACAGATTTTATTCAAGTAAAAAAAAATACAACAATTTACTTTTTCTTCTTCTGGGCCTTATCGGTCATCAGGGATAGTTTCCTCTTGTGAGTAGTGCTGGGTCCTGGATTTTCTCTGTTTTCTTCCTTTTTTTTCTCTTTTTTGTCTCCTTCTTTCACTGGAGGTTTGGTCTGGTGGGTCCCTGAGATCTTGGGTTCCTGAGGCTTTTTCTCCAGTTTTTGTACTTCTTTGACGAATTGTTGATCCTCCTCATCCTCTTTACACTGATTAGCCCAATGGCCAAATTTCCCGCACTTGTAGCACAAATCTTTCTTGGGGCAATCTGGGGCCCAATGCCCTAACTCTTTGCACCTGTAGCATGGGTCCGTCTGTCTAGTTTTCTTTTTTTCTCCCGATTCCCCTTGTCCTTCTTTTTTCTGGTAAGTGCTTCCTCCTCTCATTTTGTCTTGCATGTTAGTAACTTTCACTTCTAATTTGGATAATTTGGCACGAATCAAACAAAATTCACTGGCGTTGTAAGTTTTCAGATCAGTCATCTTGTTTTCATGATCACCCACCTTCTCAGCAATATATTTCAGCGTGTTGTCATGATGTCGCACTTTCTCACCAATATAATTCAGCTTGTTGTTAAGATCACTCACCTTGTTGTTCATATCATTCATCTTGTTGTCAAGAGCAGACAGCATGTTAACAATCCCATCCAGAGTTGTATTTAATAGGCCCATATCTTCTTTATTCGCATATTCTGGAAGATTATACATGCCCAAATCTAATCCCACTGCATCCTGTGACTCTGGCATGGGGGCTCCTACATAACCTTCAGGTGTCACATAGTTGGGGTTGTCTGGAGTATTCATCATTGCTTCTGCCATAATATTTTCACGTCTGTCAAGTTCGAAATGTCAAGCAAGACTGATCATCAAATCCCAGCTCCGCTTTATCCCAGATAGCATGCTAACATTGGGCCAAGGTTGGGCCAGTGTCATCGGTTACATTGGGCCAATGTTGGCAAATGACATTGGTCCAACGTAAGTTTGCTCATCGGCCCAATGTTGGCCCGGTATGTTGGGCCAACGTTGGCCCAATGTAGAGTGTTATTTCTGCAGATATCGGCCCAACGTTGTGCCAACATTGGGCCAATGAATGCGACATTGGGCCAATGTTGGCCCAACGTCATCAAGAACATTGGGCCGATGTTGGCAAATGACGTTGACCCAATGTCATTTTGCTCATTGGCCCAATGTTGGCCCGATATATTGGACCAACATTGGCCCAATGTGTATAAAGATTTAATTGTTACAAACTTGTATATTAACAAATCCGATCGTTTTTAAAATCAAAAAAAAATCTACCACCAATCCTACTCAATAAATACAAGTTACCTAAAATAAATTTACATGGCTTGTTAAACTTCTTACAATTTATCATAACAAAATAAATTATCAGTGATTAAATTTATTGTTTCTATACAAGAAAAGTAAATGAAAGAATAAAATAACAAATGTGTTTTAATACAGTTTAAGCAATAAATAATTTGCCTCTGATTTAGATTGAAATTTGTATCTAGTAAACTAAATCTTAAAAGTTTTCCACACATTTAACTTATACACTTTTTATTAACAGGTTTATAACCAATCACTGTCCTCCATTGTATTTTTGAACGCATTTTCTTCTTTCTTATCCTGCTTGTTCTTATTTTTCCTTCATGGTAGTACTCGGTGAAATTCCATAGAAATTGATTCGGCATAAAAGCGGTTAGTCCGAGCAGCTCCTTAAAATAAAAAATAAAATCCATTTTATTAAGCAAATCTCAAAAAAGAAAGAGAAATGATGAAAATTAAATTAAAGCAGTACTTAACTTACACAATTGCAAGTTTATAGTATTTTTTATTAATTCTGTGTATTCGAAACTATTACTACATAGGATATTCGATTATTTGTAGATTTAACATGTTTAAATTGGGGGGGGGGTGTTATTCAGATGTATTATTTATAAATTTTTTTCTGCATTTATTATAATGTACAAGTACAGCATTTATCAAGGGAACAGAGCACGTATTTTATTACTTACTTTTTAAATCCTTATCATCTTTGAAAAGGCCGGGTATCTTTATTTGTCTTCCAATACAATGTTTTAAAACATGACAGCAAATACTCTCCTCTTCATTCACCAAGTCATTTCCACTAATTAGATAAAATGAGAACTTAAATCATAAGGGATTTGATTTCCCTGAAACATGTGAAACACAAGGTAACAATTCCAAAATTTGTTTTCTTAATGGTAGAAATATAAGAGAAATTTATGAAACGAAAGTGACCCTTGAGCAAAAATTCAAAGATAAACAAAAATAAAATTTACAAATTAGATTTTGATTAAGGTAATATTGATTGACATAGATCAATGATACATTTTATTTTAAAATTTTTATGCAGAAAGGATACAGTGATTAGCGACTGATCTTAAGTTACATATTTAATTTAGAACTAAAGCAAGCTAAGAAAAAAGATAAGGATCACCTGAAACAAACTTTGCATTTTGTGTTTTAAATCTGAAATACATGTTATTTGAGGTTAATATAGTACTTACATTTCGATCCGTATGTGAAATGTCTGGACATGACAATAAAAGTTAATCCACATTAAAGAATACACGTACATTCCAAAGCTTTCTTTTTAACATAAAATCTTCAATGTTCTGCTGTAGGAAACATCCGAGATTAAAATGTTAGGCGTGCTAAAAGGATGCAGATTTGACCATCCTGTCCTATCAGATATCACAATTACCATAGAAACTGGCCAGTCTCACGCTGTGAAAAACCCTGGCCTAATTGTTTGGTCAGGAAATGTTCTCTTATCTTAGAATATGCCCCCTAAATGCAACAATTTAGAAAGTGTGTGTCTTACTCCTCTTACATTTTTTAAAATATGCAAGTTAATTTGAATTTTTGTTATGTTATTCTCAAAAACATTTACTTTATAGAACTAGTAGTGTTTAAACATTTACACATATTTTAAAGTTTCACATTAAACTAAAATATAAACAGTTATATAACTTGATACATCATCATGCATGTTTTTTAGGTACTCATGGTTTGTATATATATATATATGTAACATTACTATTTCTTTTTCTTTCACTTTTCCATCTTCTTGTCCGATATTATAACAAACAGTTCACATATACTTCACTTAAACGTTGTCTATACAAAATATTGTATCGAAATAATGTCGTGACTCACTAACGTTGGCCGAACGTTGGGCCAATGTTGTACTCCCAACAAAATCTGTCAGCTTAGTGGTGACAAGCTAACAACATTGGCACAACGTTGGGTCACTGTTGTGTCCCCAACCAACCTCGGCCTCTGAGTAAAATATTGTAATGTTGACATTGACCCAACAATGGGCCCACGTTGTAAACCCAACGTTGTAAAAAGTGGTCCTACGTTGGGTCATTGTAGTGTCCTCACCCCAGCTTCGAAGTAAAATACTGTTTTGTTGACATTGACCCAACATTGGGCCAACGTTGTATGCCCAACAAACTACAACAAAAGAAGAACGTGATTCACCAATGTTGGCCCAACGTTGGGCCAATGTTGTACTCCCATCAAAATATGCCAACTCAGTGGTGACAAGCCAACAACAATGGCCCAATGTTGGGCCAACGTTGTGTCCCCAACCAACCTCAGCCTCCGAGTAAAATTGTAAAGCTGACATTGGCCCGACATTGGGCCAACGTTGTGTCCCTAATCAACCTCGGCCTCTGAGTAAAATAGTGTAATGTTAACATTGGCCCAACATTGGGCCAACGTTGTAAACCCAACGCCAACCATCGGCCAACAGTCCAACCATTAGCCAACGTTGGGCCAACGTAGTCATGCTATCTGGGATATACCTGCTGTGGGGCGTGTGCATCAATACGTTTTACCTACGTTTTTTATGCTGACTACACAGGTAAATACTTGGCAGCGAGTCAAGTTTGTTTAGGGTCCGTGTGCAAAAAATATGCTGACTACACAGGTAAATACTTGGCAGCGATTCAAGTCAGGGGGACCGTGTGCACCTTTGACCTACCTTTTTATACCTGTTGCATCACCTGTGAGGGGGGCCGTGTGCAAAAAAATATACGATAGACCTACGTTTTATACTGGGGGTATAAATGAGAAGAAAAGTCTGATCCTTTCTTCACAATCAACTATCATGTCATCCCTGATACACACTCACTCTCTGATTTTAAATGGGTATGATTGTTTAGTACGATGGGCACAAAATCACCAAGAATCTCTACCCCCGGAGGCAGAACAAGTATTTCAGGAAGCGACCACTATCATGGAAACCCTTCAGAATTTATGGTTACTATGCCTAACCTTATCACATCATGCGACGAGCATGGGGAGACTAGCTACCATACATTTTCTATGTCGACATATGAAAACAATTCTGCCCCAGAAATGGTACGGACTGAACCTGACCCGTTATTTCGGAAGGCCTTACAGTTTCCTGACCCATCCCCAAGCGGGCAAAGTGATTTTATTGTGGCAGGACATAGATGCGATGGAGAAAGTATGTATTCAATACGGAATGAAATACCTGGAAATTTCACACAGGCTAGGAAATCAGTGACTTTTAATACCAGCCTCAATCAAATCTACGAATTACCCCCCGAAGACCGGAGAAGTCCCTGGATGCAATTAGTAGCGGATCGAATACGATTTCGGAGGAGAATTCGACAGTTAGAAGCTTTGTTAGTTTTTAAGAAATAAAAAATCATGTAATACTACATCAGTGTTATGTTATTGTATGACGTCATATATGCACTCGGGTTCGGCCTTTTCCCCCTTCAATTTTGCTTTGTCACTGTGATGGGGCGTTTTTTGATCACATGATCAAAAGCGATTTTTTTCTGTTAGCCAATCACATTTGATCACATGATTGGATTGTTGATGTTTTGCCGCGATTGCATAATCGTCTGCTATTGTGTATAAATACAGACCCTCCGAGCTCTCGGTGTCATTCTGATCGTAGCTGATTACAGTTTACTTCCAGAGAAGAAGAAGAAGAAGAAGAAGAAAGAAAGAAGAAGAAGAAGAAGAAGAAGAAAGAAGAACATGGCAGCTAATCATCGTATTTTCCATGAGGATTTGTATTTAATCCCCGGCATAGTGGTCGAATCTTACATTGTGGTGAGGCGGATCGATAACGGACGTGAGATTCTTCGCCTAAACATGTCAAGGATTCAAGTGAACGACCAGCATCGGAGGGCCCACCCTCGCCGGAGACGTGCATCCAGATCCCCGCCCCCACCACCCAGACCTGATGGACCCCAGGCCCAGGCCAGGAACCAGGGGCGGGTTCCCCGCTGGGGGTTTTCCGTCCCCACCGACCGCATCCTCTGTACCCTCTGCCTCGGGGACAACGAGCAAAACAACTTTGTATGCAGTCGTTGCTTGCAACGCCCTGCCTGCTTGTTATGTGCGGCCAGATTAATTGATCACAACCAGCCGTGCCCCCTGTGCCGCAACAGTGATGCCATAATACAGCTCGTGGGCAGAAGACCCGAGTTTAGACGTCCGGACGACAGTGACAGTCCAGAAGAGGGAGAGATGGTCCAACAGTTATTGGCCCAGTAAAGGGAACCCACCTGAGCCTCACACAAAAGCAGAAAAAAAAACAACAAACAGCCCTTTTAAGGGCTACCCAATTGTTTCGAAAAGATGCCTACTTAAACAGTCAATAAAAAAAAAGAAACATTGTGTTTCTCTCAAGTTATAACACCAGGTCACTTTAAAAAAAAAAAAAAAAAATTATGTCTCCAAGTACGCCGTAATTTTTTATGTAAATTAGGCCGCCATTGTCGAATCTCCGCAAGATTTTACCCCAGTGAAAAAGGCTTGTAATCTACCCTGTAGGTCGTTTAAAGTTGTTTCACATTGTTTATAATTGTGATTATGTTATCCCTCACCTATATGTTTAATGCCAGCTATGCTAAATAGCCCATTTCTGTGTAATTTGAGAAAATGTTTTTGTCATGTGCTTAAAGTATGGCCTGCTATAAGCCCCTTCACGTTAACTGCGGGCCTGCTCTCCGCGCATGCGTACAAACACTTCCGCAGGGCAACTCATTTGCACTTTCGGTTTAGTCATAACATTTGTCTCAGTATGGTGCGCTCTTGCTGCGTCTTCAAATGTTCAAATCGTGATGATACGAAAGGAAAACAGAAAGGTCTACATTTTTTCAGGTAAGTCTTTCAAATATCCCTTGAATTTTCTAAAATCCAGGTTGAATATCGTGGTAGGCTCCCTATTTCCTTGCATATTAACCATGTTAACAACCGATATGAATTCAAGTATACGTTGTTTTACATGTTTTTCGTTGTCCTTTTGCCACAAAAAAATTTGACAATTATGTCATTTCATTAGTTAACAGTTATTTAATGTAAAACATCAAA
>NW_026928119.1:0-15000 GCF_032062105.1 Saccostrea cuccullata | reverse complement strand
CTTCAATTTCCTCAGATGGATTAGGTGTCTCATCTGGAATGGTCCATAAGTGACTCATGCCTAGAATGAAAATTTTGATGTTTTGTAAAGCTGAATATTTGTATTAATTCTTTTTTGTGGTTTTTGTGTGTATAGACTGTAATATACATGTACATTGCATTTTTTTGTAAAGCAAAATTACAAACATTGCCTTTTAAATTTTAATCAGCTGTTCTTATGCCTACACGTTGATAAACATGTTTAACACTTTTGTTTCTACCAGTGAGTTCACATTTTCCTTTCGAAATTAGTAAATTGATTTATCAAGATTTTGAAAATAAATCTTAAACTGAACCGATATTTAGTCTTATCTAACATGAATTATGTATTGTTTTCTATACATTAAAATGAACGATGAATACTTCTTTTATACCAGTTTTGGGAAATATTTTTTTTAACATCATCAAATGTTCCATGGCATGTGTGGAATCAAAGTCTCTCTCTTCAGGATGCCGAGGATCAAAGTCTAATTGTTTCCTCTCATGGTACTCCAGTTCCCCCTCTGTTGTCAATTTCGGTCGCCCGAGATTCCATTCCCTCAAGGGCATGGGGTCCATCTTCAGTGGACGAGGGACGTTCCACTGACATGGCCTTGAGGTTGCACTGTCTGCCTTTAGCACCTCTGTGAGATGCATATGGTGTAAATAAAACAACAGTCCTCCAATGTGGCTGCATGTTTGGGCTAGACTACATCAAAAAAATATATGTAGAATTTGTTTGTGATTTAGGAAGTTATCAATTTTTTTATTTCTTTAACTTTGTATTTTTCATGTTAGTTTCTACAATTATGCGTACCCAATGGGACATTCACAATAGGCATACTGAACTGTAGTCCTATCCTCAACACAGAGAAAAACTTTGTACTTCAATTTTTTCATGGAAGCTAAGCAGTCAGCCCTGATGTAGTCCAGGGACTCGTCAATCTAAGTTGAATTTATAAATGTTAAACATCTGAGATAAGAACTTTTAGATAGAAAGTTACCATTTATCTAAATAAGGGTTTATTCTCTTCATCATAGTCCGTCTTCGCTCATCATTTTCATTCTTATAGTAATCAATATTTCCATTAAGTAAACAGTTCAATATGTTATATATTCATTGTAGAATTTCATATGAAAGGTCAAAAATAAACTGAAAAAAAATTTATATAGGCATAGTTGAAATGTTAAAAAAGGATGGTTTAAATACTAGTATACACAAACATACTAGTATGCTTTTTTTAATGCCTATTAAACCATCATACCTGAGCTGTCATTATATGTGATATGTCTCCAGCCTCAAAATGCTTGACTGCCCTATCTAAACCCTTGAAATTCTTCACCTGTCTCCCTTCTGTTGTTTGTCTTAAAATCATATGATGGTAGATCTGTTGAAAAGATATTTTGGGTAGGAAGGTGGGCGTGGCAGGGGAAAACGACGCAGACTGTAGAGGGGGGAGGTTTTCATGTCCAGAAATCTCGGGCACAGTACCCACCAATGCCAGTGTCTGAAACTTAGTTGGTATTTCAGCGAGAGACCCCCTTCTTTTCCTGTTCTGGTCATTCAAATTCTCCCGGGAAGCCATCGTCGTATTGATCAACACGGAAGTGCCCCCTTTGTGTACTAAACTCGGTTCTCGATTTTATTTCATATTTCTATCTAAATATTATGTTTATTTATGCATAATCAACACAAGAAAGGTCTAAATATGTTAGGAAAACAGAAAACAAACACACTTTCATATAAGAATCCTTTTATTTCCATCAAGTTACTACCATGTCGTAGTAGTCAGCGTAACCTATGTAAACAAGTTGCCCTGCGGAAGTAGTTATACGCATGCGCGGAAGTTATCGTGAAACGGTCTATTCATGTTGTCGAATCTCCGCAAGATTTTACCCCAGTGAAAAAGGCTTGTAATCTACCTTGTAGGTCGTTTAAAGTTGTTTCACATTGTTTATAATTGTGATTATGTTATCCCTCACCTATATGTTTAATGTCAGCTATGCTAAATAGCCCATTTCTGTGTAATTTGAGAAAATGTTTTTGTCATGTGCTTAAAGTATGGCCTGCTATTCATGTCATCATTTAAAAAGTCAATCCTAAATAAAATCTGTCTTTAAAAATAATACATTTTACAAATGACATTTAATATGATTAGAGTATAGGAATCCATATATATAAGAGATATTATTTTTGTATTACATTTATAAGAGACATTGTCTCATGTAATTTAAATCATAATAACAAAATGGGTTTTATTTTTGTATACAGTCCTCAAACCTGGAAGATATGTTTTGTTCCTAACCATCTATAATCCATTCTCTATGAAGTGAAGCCTGGCTGTTGGTCTTCCTTTGGGAAATATACAGTGAAATAACTAACATAAAAACAAAAACAAAACTTGAATCTAAAAAAAAGTTTCAATGAGATATCATTTTAATTTATTTAATTATTATTATTAAGATAATTATTTTAAATGTTTTATATTTTTAAAATGGATAAAAAAAATAAAATCTGATAATGGAAATCAATACTATAAAGATAGCAAGTTTTTTATCTTTAAGTGCTAATAAATTTCTGAATTTTCCATTAAAATATTGACATTATATCACAGGGGAAAAGAAAAAACTACTTGAGTGTTTCTACTGACCCCCACCAGAGATCTGCTTATGAGTGCATGGGGATTGCGGTGGACCTTCATCTCCTGTTTAAAACAGACATTAGAGTATGACAGATAAAAAAGGTACTTTTTTTTTCTTCTTTATTTTACATCACATGAAAAACACACAATTAATGATGATGATGAAGAATGTACACATGTTTTTCATAAGTGTGTACAAATTGTTCAATATAATGTCTATAATGAATCCAATTTCCTTGGGCTAGTCCACACCCAATCTTGTAAGGAAAAGCATAAGTCTGGTAAGGTAAACTTTCCCCCATTTCTTGTAAACAGGCTTGAAACCATTGCTCTCTGTTTTGTGGGGTATCCTGATAAGTGGAAATTCTTTTAGGTCAGTGACTTGGTTTTCCATAATCCCATTGAGCTAATAAACAAATGACCACAGGAGTTTGTGAGGTAAACACCTTAATAGTGCCTGGAATTCCTCTATCTTCTTCTACGGCTAAATTTCTAGTCCCTAGAGGTCTGCGAGTGGCATAGAGATTGGCTTGTGGGAATTTCTCTGCAATACTTTGACTCAATCCATGAGCTTTTACAGTTAAACAATTACATTGATGAACAATAGCTTCTACCTCACAGTTGAGTAAATCACCTTGTATCTCCTGGAGACTCATGATGTAAAATGAATCTATTTTTTAAAAACACCCTTGTTTTTATAGAACAACAACAACAAGAATTTTTAAAAAAAAAAAACAAGTTTTTTATTCAGGTAAATCTACAATCTCTTGGAACTAATTCTCTGTTTCTCACATCAGGTTTTAGAACTCCATATTCTTCATAGTCACCTTGTCTATAAAAAGTTCTTTCCAATTCTGGGGTGCTGTAAGACATCTCAAAACAGGTTAATTTATGAATCTTTCTGTACATGTATCTCCCTTGAACTCTGTTTTTCATTTGAATGAATCCTCTCACATGATGAAGTTGTCCAGTTTCTGGATGCCTTTCTTTTTGTAAGATCAAGTATTGATAATCACTTCCAATGATTTGATCTACATCTTCCTGTCGGCACCCAGTTAAATTAAATATCCAGTTATTGGCTATTCTACCTCTGTCTTGTTTTAAGTAAGCAATATATCCATTGCCTGTATTTTCTTTCTGTTTATTTTGATAATGAGCCTTAATATCCTCCAAGAGTTTGTTTGGTCTTATGTTTTCTTTTTCCTCCTCCTCCTCCTGAGGTTTATATTCTACAGGATGTTCTTCCATCAAGGGAGGTGGTATAAATACTGCAGGATGTTCTACCATCAAGGGAGGTGGTATGATATCTTTTCCTCCCTCCTGTATAAGTAACCATTCAGTTTCCTTTAATCTAGTGTTCTGACTCATTTCTTTACTGGAGGTGTTACCCATAATGAAGCCAGTCCACAACTGAGGTGTGTTTTATACCATGTTTACTATTTATACCTTTTTTAAAATTGTATTTATTTTTACCAATCTTTAAAAACCCCTCAACACTTTTTGTTTTGGTGTTTTGAAAAAAAATCTATGGTTAAAGGGAGATAACCTATTTTTTTTTTTTTTTAAAAATGACAAAAAACCCACAATTTTTTTTTCTTTTCTTTTTTATTGAGATCTAACAATAAATAACAGTTCAAATCTTTTTTTTTTATTCACATCTTGACCAGCTCACATTCTTTAAGAACTTTTTCTTCCTAGCTTCTCTGGCTTCAATAGCTTCAGGTTTCTTCCAAGCTCCTATCTCCCATTCTATCCAATCTCTGGGCTCCAATTCCTTATTTCTCTCCTCAGGTTTCAGAACCCCATATTCTTCATAGTCACCTCCTTGTTTGTAAAACATACTTTCCAATTCTGGGGTACTGTGAGACATGGCAAAATCAGCAGTGATATGAAGTCTGCACATAGTCAGTCCTCCTTCTGGTTCCTTCATTTGAATGAATCCCCTGATTTGATGCAGTTCTCCTGTCCAGGGATGTCTTTCCTTTTGTATAATCAAATACTGGAAACCGAAGAAGAAATCATCTTGGTTGCTCAGAAACATGTCTATATCTTCTTCTTCTTTAGGCTCTTTAATGGTGAAAGTCCAATTAATGGCTGTCCTGTAAAATCTGTCTGGACATTTAGGATCATTGATAGGCTCATGCAGGGGTATATATTCATTCTTAGGTTCCGGATCCAGGGTTTTCAACTCTATTCTTCTTTTTGTTTGAGGAGCTTCGTGATCCCCCTCCATAGGTTCCGTCATTCTCTTTTCTAATAAGGCAAATTTATCTTTATCCATCTCCATGTCTTCTAATATTCTAGGAATTCGTTTGCCAAACTGTCGTTTACTCAACCACATGCCCCACCAACTGAGGAGGATCGTCTTTAACACCTTGTTTTTATACCCCCTCACCTTGAAAGATAAGGGCCGTGTGCAAAACATGCGTTTTACCTACGTTTTTTTTTTATGCTGACTACATAGGTAAATACTTGGCACCGATTCAAGATTATGACGTCACGCTTCACAGTCAAAAGCTCAGTCTAGCCTAACCAGTCACTATTTTTCCATTCAGACTGACATCGATTTCCGTAAACATGGAATGTAAGATATTATTCACGGGACTCGAAGTGCTGTTCGCCCCAGTCAGATTACTTCCATCGTCTTTGGTAAATTTACATACTATTTGAACATAAGTTTGAGATAAATCCAGCTAGTGATCTCCTTGTCCTTTGATTTCAAATTCGATGGGAGCGGTGTCGGAATCTAAAGTACTGGAAATGGGGTAATATTCTTCCCATTTCGAGTCTTCTAAAGCAATATTAGTCGGAGGGACTTGAAACAATTGTAAATTGTTCATCCCACACGCACAGGAATCGGGCTGTAACATGATGTGTCTACTAGGATTCAGTTTTCACAAATGAACCTTCTGTTCCCTGGACTGGTCTATTTATACTCTCTCTCTCTCTCTCTCTCTCTCTCAGTCAAACACATCTAAATGACGTTTTCTTTTAGGAATTCCTCCTTGTTTTTTCCTTTTTCTCTTAGGACCCCCTCGGGTAAACAGGATTCTCCCTCTCCCTGTCTGCTTTCTTCTTTTTCTTCTTCTTCTTCCTTGACCTGTTTGTCCTTTTTTCTTCTTCTTCTTTCTAAAGGGTAAAGAGACTCCTCGATTGAAAGCAAATAGACCTGTATTTTTAGCCGCATTGAGTCCGTGGGTTAAAAGAGCATTTCGGATGTTTTTTCTTTTTCCCACCACATCCCTGCCTATCTTCACTCCGGCCATGATGGCTTGTTTTTTCCCATGTTGGAGTAGATCTTTGACAAATCCTCGACCTTTTTGTGGCCCCATGGCTAACTTGGTCGCTTCTTTGAGAGTCAAACCTGAGCCTATGCCCGGTAGGGGTATGTTAGGGACTGCTGCCGAGAGGAAGTTTAAAAAATTTCCTCCTTTTTGAGGTTTCATGTGAGTTAAAATCCTACCCAATTTGAGTAATCCTGTAATAGGAGTTCCCGGGTGAAAAATTATCCAAGGGAAGGGCTCCCACCAATCCAGAGATGATAGAACCTACTGCTCCGCCTTTTTGACGTAATAAACCTTTATGATAAGTCCAACTGTGTCCTCTTTGTCTCAGTAATCCGGGATGATACTGCATGGTTCATGTCGCTTGTTCAACTGACCTTTATATCCTCGGGGGACTTCCTTTTATACCCTTTACGGCTGAATACAATACAGACAGCAGACCAGGCAGGCCACCACACCCAATAAGATGGAACACAATAACGGTACATTCATCTCAGTATACTTTTCTGAAATGAAGTTTCACCACTGATTTACCACTTACAAAGGGCATGGGAGTCCCTAAAGGAGTCATGATGTGAATCTCAATGGTATCGAAATGTTTTTTACTTAGTTTCAAATATTCCGCTCGAATGGGTTCCCATTTGGCTTGTTTTGAATCCTCCAAATGAAATGTACAAGGCACCACTCTTAAGAGTTTCAAGGCATTGGAGCCTACCGTCTGGGGTTGAATCAAGTCACAATAGACATACATGGATTTCAGATTTTCATATAAATCCACAGTACTGTTTCCCAAGTAACTAATGTTGATCCATTTGGTCATGTTTTCTGTATCGTTCTGAAGAATGACCTTCTGACCGTCCATGCCTAGCTTATAAGCTAGGGATGTGGGGAAACGAATGCATAAGGGAGTAAGCATTTTTTCATTGATTTGATACATCACTCGATCATAGGTCTCGTAATATACTAATTTCATAGATTTTTCTTCATTTCCATCACCAAGGGTTTTCCATATTTTTTTCAATGATCTCTCTAGTCCTAGACTTATTTCCTCTGTTAAGGCCTTGGGGTGAGTGTAAGGCCCGGGTCTGAAGTGAATTCGTCTAATTTCCATCTTGCTATCTAGTTCAACGAGTGCAGGCCGTTTAGTATGTGCCCAATCGAGCAGTACAGGACATTGACGTAATGGCATTGGATCTAAGGTTTTCATTTTAAATCTGCCATAAACATTGGGGTTTTTGATATGGCGAGCATAAGACTGAGGAACCAGGATGTCAAAATAAGCCTCCTTTTCTGTAATGTTTTTCAATGAATTGGGATACATCATTTCTGTTAAAGCCACTTCCCATTCTCCGTCTGTTAAATCTAGGGATTGTGGTAATAAGGTTTTAAATTGAGCAGTCGTATTGCTAGAAAAAGAGGCCATAGACCCATCACTGGGTAAAGTCATGTAAAACCCACTGCTCTCGGCCATGTTCAATCTAAGACTGAGACTCTAGACCTTAAGACCTTTGTATTTATAACAACACTTTTTTTTTTAAAAAATTCAAAACATTTATTCAATGATTTACACATCTATTTCTTCTTCGTCTTCTGATGATCGGTCCTCAATCACTCGAGTCAACAAATGTCCTTTCTTTTCCACCGAGTCTTTAATCTGGGAAAAGGGGATGCGACAATACAAGTACTCTGTAGGACAATAATGAGGTGGAAACATCAGTCCTTTTTTCTCCATCTTGAAATAATATTTCAGACAATCTCCAATGTCCGAGTACCATGAACTTTCATTCTGAATGGTGTTGATGGGTGTCAGTCGATTCCTTTGAGTACAAGTAACCCATTTGAATTGCTGATAATGTTGGTTGATTTTCACCCTCACTCTAGATCCTGTTAGAGGATAGGGAATTTTCATTCTTTTTTCCAACCACACATTCTCCAAGTAATAGCCTGGATGATTTTCAAAGAAATCCATGATGGCTCCTATTTTACTTTTCATCCACCCTCCTTGCATGTACATACACTGACTAATGGGACTCTCACAATACCAACGATACTGCATCTTTGAAACAAAAAACACGTCTGACTTGTTCAGTGTCCTTTTTCAGAATGAGAGAGGGTTTGTTATATACCTCTTGATAAAACCTTTCATCTATTTTATTTTATTTTTTAAATTTTTATTTTTTAAATTATATTTTATTTTTAAAACAAACAACAAAACAACAAAGAATTTTTAAACACAAATTTTTATTCAAGTCAAAAAATACAAAAAAATGATTTTATTGTCCTTCATATCGGCATAAGGGGCATTTCTTGTAGGAAGTCTCAAAGAGTTTCTTCACACACTTTTCACAACACGGATATTGCCGGCATTGTCCGCATTTCCATTTTCCTCGAGTCTTTTCCTGGTAGCACATCATACATTCTTTCAAAGGTCTGTTCCTGGTCATTTTCACCCATCGGGGAGGCGGTATGTTCTCAATTCCTTTCTTCCAGATGAAATATTTCAGGCACCAGCTACAACCACAAGTCTCCATGGAAGGGGGGTCTTCTACAATCCAGTGTGGCATAGGTTCTCTACATTTACTACATCCCCAGTACCAAGCAACAACTTCTCCCGCATCGTTATAGCCGACGTATTTATGTATCTCTTTCGTCTTCTCATTGCAGTGATAACATATTGTCTTTTCTACATCAATCCAATAGATAATTCTCCACACAAAAGACATGATGGCTAAATAATGAGTGCAGGGTACTCCCAGCTCCGCTTTATATACCTTTACTGTTGCATCATCTTTTTGATATCTATTGCATCATCTTTTTATATCTATTGCATCATCTTTAAGGGGGGTCTTGTGCAAAAAAAAATTAGGGCCTGGTGACTATACAGGTAAATACTTGGCACCGATTCAAATCCGTGATTGTGACGTCATCATGACAAAGCTAGTGTATAGAGAGCGCTCTGTTGTGTGTATATAGAGCGTTTAGTTGTATGTGTGTATATAGGGGAAAAATAACTAACAACACTAGAATTTTTTTGGTTTTTTCTTTTTATTTTTTTTTTTTTATTCATAACAACAACAACAACAAGAACAAGAACATCATAATAACAAACATTCAAAACTTCTCTTCAGTTCTTTTTGTATACTCCTCATACAAATAGTCTGTTTCACAAGCACAGTCCATGATATTGTATCCTTTTACGATCACTTCTTCCAAATAGTCTTTTATACAATCTCCAGCTTTTTTCATCCATTTCCCATGAATCCAAGTCAGCCAAGACAGGTAAATTCTCCATATTTAGGTGATCTGGGTCCTATTAAGAGCATCTGTTTGCTTCTTTGGCGGTGCGGTAACTTGAATCTCTTATACAGGTAGATTTCATTGAGACCTGTTTGTCCTGGATTCTCATCAAAGAAATCTTGAATACATGTCTCTTTGTTTTTCATCCATTCTCCTTTGTGACTAGTCCCTTCAGGTTCTACTATTTTCCAACGATACTCTGAGCTTAAAAAATCCATGATGTGTGCTCTGTCCCTCACTCATCAGAAATGATCCTCTTGGGGTTATGGTGTCTCCTTTTTATATAGAGGGGTGTATCTATTTTTAGATTCCGGGATTAACTGGGTGAATTGGTCTTCTTGACCCTAGGGGTTTGATGTATCATGTGTAGGACTATGATGTAACCGACCGAAGAACTCACACAGATCATCCAATATTCTCGATTAGGATCGTGTAAAGCTAACATGACCACACTCGTGATGATGAGGGAAATACAAAGGAATAATTGTGCAAAATACACAATTTCTTCTCGAGGATTTTTCTGGAGGTGTTATTTGATGAGATCCGTTTGGGGAATCCATGAATCGAAACTAGGGGGATATCCTTTCCACCGGACTTTGACTTCTTGAGATTTTCTTCCCGACTCGTCGCTTTTTATACCCCAAGATTTCCTCTACTTCGTACACGTCGTCTGTTTTAATGATCTGTTGTAATTCTTTCTCGTAAAAAGTCCCTTCTAATTCCTCCTGGTTATAATCTTGTACTCGATACACGTAAGGATACCGACCGGGGACTCGTTGAGCAATGGTAAATATTTCCGTGGTCCAGTTCGGTAAATATCCTTTTTCAAAAGTGCGTTTAGCTTTACTGATGCACTGTATCTCCTGTTTTAAACTTTCGCGGGGGTTTTGGTTTAGGTGATGATTCTTCCCCATATAAAGTTTTCCAGACTTTTAACACATTCGAGGGCTTCACTTGAGATGGGGTTCTTTGGATACTGCGATGATAGGTATAATTGTAAGCATACACTAAATCCGGTAAGATCTCTAAATACCGTCTGGTTTTATTCCGAGTGAAATATCGCCACATGCGTGCTTTGAGGGTTCTCTGAAATCCTTCCATGATACTGGCTTTGGTGTCCGTATTGCGAGTGGTAAAGAAATGAATGGATTTAAACGCCTGTAAGAATTCTCGATTGGTAAATTTTTTGCCTTGATCCGATTGAATGCGAACGGGACGTCGATCGTCCAGGCTCGAGGAAAATGTCACATTTGTTTAGACCAGGAATTACAAATCGTTTTTCTACCTTGCGGACACGTATGTTGCTCTGCTTTGTGTGCTCCTTCCTTTCAGTTTTGCCCCATCTGTCGAGGCGAGATTCAACAGTAAACGCCTATTTCTGTGTTAACTATAAATAAGACCCTGAACCCAACTTTTCTTTCATTGATCAACATGTATTCCGAGGAGACACCCCTCCCTTCTTTTCAATTGAAACACGAATTTACCATGGTGGTTGCTGGACCCTCGAAATCGGGCAAAACAGAATTCGTCAAGACATTAGTGAACAATCTAGACTGGATCACCCCCAGGCCCGAAAAAATCGTCTGGTGTTATCGGGAATGGCAACCAAATTACACTTCTTTAAAAGATAAAGTTCTTTCATCCGAAATATTCCAGAAGACTTTCCCCCATTTACTCATTTTTGACGACATGATTTTTGTGGATTGGTTTACCCGTAAAGCGCATCATCGGAATACCAGTGTGATTTACATCACTCAGAATTTATTTGATCGAGCCGCTTCTCATCGCACCATTAGTTTGAATGCTCATTATTTAGTCTTATTCAAAAATCCCAGAGACAAATCTCAGATCAGTGTGTTGAGTCGTCAGCTAGCTTTACCTCATTTGATGTCTGCTTATCAAGAAGCCACCCAGGTACCTCACGGATATCTTCTCGTGGACTTGAGTCCCCAGACCCCAGACCAATACCGATTGAGAAGTCGAATGTTTGAAATGTTGACTGTACATATGCCTCAAGAGTATAAATAAAAGTGTTTCACACTCTTCTGAGTCATTGTTCATTTCAATCTCATCATGGCTCCATCAGCCAAGAGTAAATTAGTGAGAACCTTACGACGTTTACAGCGGGAACGAGATCCCGCGAAGCGAGCCCATTTAATCGAATTAGGGCGTAAAGCCTTATTGAATTGGTTTGCCATGGGAGCATTTTAATTCGCAATTTAATGGAAGGGGTCTTACCTATCAATAAACAGACCCAAAAGTTTATTAATAATCATCGTCAAGATTTAAGAATCATAGCCGATCAATCGGCCAGTGATCAAGACAGAAAAACAGGCTCGTTTTTACTCGTATAGAGTAAAGAAATGAATGGAAATGAACAACAAGAACAAGAACATCATAATAACAAACATTCAAAACTTCTCTTCAGTTCTTTTTGTATGGGAAAAGGTCTCCTCATGTACAAATAGTCTGTTTCACAAGCACAGTCCATGATATTGTATCCTTTTACGATCACTTCTTCCAAATAGTCTTTTATACAATCTCCAGCTTTTTTCATCCATTTCCCATGAATCCAAGTCTTCTCGGGTCCCTGTGTTCGGTGAGCCAAGACGTAATTGACTTTCCATTTAAATTCTCCATATTTAGGTGATCTGGGTCCTATTAAGAGCATCTGTTTGCTTCTTTGGCGGTGCGGTAACTTGAATCTCTTATACAGGTAGATTTCATTGAGACCTGTTTGTCCTGGATTCTTATCAAAGAAATCTTGAATACATGTCTCTTTGTTTTTCATCCATTCTCCTTTGTGACTAGTCCCTTCAGGTTCTACTATTTTCCAACGATACTCTGAGCTTAAAAAATCCATGATGTGTGCTCTGTCCCTCACTCAGATCAGAAATGATCCTCTTAGGGTTATGGTGTCTCCTTTTTATATAGAGGGGTGTATCTATTTTTAGATTCCGGGATTAACTGGGTGAATTGGTCTTCTTGACCCTAGGGGTTTGATGTATCATGGTAGGACTAGGCATGATGTAACCGACCGAAGAACTCACACAGACCATCCAATATTCTCGATTAGAATCGTGTAAAGCTAACATGACCACACTGGTGATGATGAGGGAAATACAAATGAATAATTGTGCAAAATACACAATTTCTTCTCGAGGAATATTCTCTCCACAACATTTCCAATGAGGTGTTATTTGATGAGATCCGTTTGGGGAATCCATGAATCGAAACTAGGGGGATATCCTTTCCACCGGACTTTGACTTCTTGAATGATTTTCTTCCCGACTCGTCGCTTTTTATACCCCAAGATTTCCTCTACTTCGTACACGTCGTCTTTTTTAATGATCTGTTGTAATTCTTTCTCGTAAAAAGTCCCTTCTAATTCCTCCTGGTTATAATCTTGTACTCGATACACGTAAGGATACCGACCGGGGACTCGTCGAGCAATGGTAAATATTTCCGTGGTCCAGTTCGGTAAATATCCTTTTTCAAAAGTGCGTTTAGCTTTACTGATGCGCACTTTATCTCCTGTTTTAAACTTGGGGGGTTTTTTGGTTTTAGGTGATGATTCTTCCCCATATAAAGTTTTCCAGACTTTTAACACATTCGAGGGCTTCACTTGAGCTGGGGTTCTTTGGATACTGCGATGATAGGTATGATTGTAAGCATACACTAAATCCGGTAAGATCTCTAAATACCGTCTGGTTTTATTCCGAGTGAAATATCGCCACATGCGTGCTTTGAGGGTTCTCTGAAATCGTTCCACGATACTGGCTTTGGTGTCGGTATTGCGAGTGGTAAAGAAATGAATGGATTTAAACGCCTGTAAGAATTCTCGATTGGTAAATTCTTTGCCTTGATCCGATTGAATGCGGACGGGACGTCGATCGTCTTGTCGGAAAATCTCTTGTAATCCTCGAATCATTTCTTTCCCCGTTTTCTGTTTTAAAGGCACCACCCATGCATATTTAGATAAGACGTCAATGGCACACAATAAAAAGGTATAGCCGTCATTGTGTTTCTTTAAACTGGACACATCCGCTAAATCTAATTGCCATTGTTCGTCTATATCCGTCACTCTGGTCTGTTGTCTCCGGAATTTTCGGTGAATGGGTTTATGTAAGGTATAGGTATCTTGCTCTTTTAACCATTCTCGTATGGTGTTTAAAGAAATCTTATGTCCCAGACTTTTGACCTGACGATACAAAGTCTGTATGCCTCCATACCCTCTCTTAGGATCGTAATAAATCTCTGTTAAAATGTCTTCTACTCCCTTCTTCTTCTTCTTCTTCTTCTTCTTCTTCATTTCTTAGGCAATGATAGCCAATTTTCCTCGATTTGTTCTAATTTCTTATTGGCTTCTTCTTCTTGGGCTTTTAATTGCTTTTGGGCTCGATAGGGACTATATTTAGGTGTGAATTTTTTTAACACCCTTGATCTTGCCTCTACAGGTCGACTAATAGGGGTCAAAAAAGTAGAGGAAGCATCCTGAAATCCGCCCTCTTCCTCTTCGTCGTCGTCGTAACTCAAAGCCCCTTTAGGAGTACTGATTTTTCCTGGTTTCTGCATGGCTTTTATAAGGTCTCGATTTTGCAAGTAAACCATGGGAGTACGGGTCTCTTTTAAAGCTTGAGCAAATTCATCTAATCCTTTAGGCACCGGACGATTTTTCAAGGATCTGGTTCTCATGTTTTCGGCCATTATATCCACAATGTTAGAATCGGGCACTTTTTGACCTCGATAACTGATTTCTCCGTCTTTATCCCAAGTCAAGACGTTGGTTTTCTTTAAATGATTTAATAATAATTCAGCTTTTCTTTGCATGGGTTTATTCACGCTCTGAATGATTTGTTGATCGATCTCGGGATCTGAGGCTGCTAGTGTTTGTGCTGCTACTGCTGGAGCTGCTGCTGCTGCTGCTGCGGGGGCTGGTGCTGCTGGGGCTAAGGGTGCAGGGGTTTTTTTGGTAGTCGTTGGCTCTCTCGCTTGTTGTAAATAATTCCTATACCGATGAAGTTCTTGACCGTATAAAGCCACTTTTTCTTCTGGAGTTAAATCTTCACGTCTGGTAATCTGGTCCAATTCTTGACCTATACTCAGAGTAGATTGAAATTCCGGAGGTTTGGGGAGTTTTCCTTTGAGTTCATTCAACAGAACTTCAGGTACTAACACCATTTTACGACTCATTTTTGTATCTTGTTGTTCCTCTTCTTTTTAATGGCTTTATAGACAGAATGTCCGGCATCCAACAGTAAAGGTGCTGCTGAGATTAAAAGGGGTAAAATACCTCCTCCTTTTTGTTGTACTAATAAAGCTCGTCGTTTCTGTATGGATTGGGGTCGGACCAGTCTCCTTAAGATGTGTTTCTTAGGAGCTAGTTTTCGTTTCTGAGCCGAATTGAGAGGTAACACCCCTTTTAATAGGTTGTAGACGATCTCACAAATTTTCAGAATACAATCTCCAGAACAATGTTTTAAAATCCCCGTTTTTAAAGACGAGGAATAGTGAGGGTCCGATAACACTCTTAAAAGAGGGGCATGCGCTCTTAATCGCGTACAACATCCCTTTTTCTTCTTGGACATCTTTGAAAACAATGAAGAGAAGTCTCTCATGTCACTCCCTTTTATAGTGTCTCTCTTAAGGAGGGGCATATCCTCCGTGTTTGTCGCTCTCGTGTTTATCTCTGGCTTTCTCCCTGACATAAATTTTTCCGCAATATCGACATTTATATCTCAGGCCTTTAGGTAGTTGAGG
>NW_026928118.1:0-32454 GCF_032062105.1 Saccostrea cuccullata | reverse complement strand
ATATGATATGTATTATTTGTTATATTTAATCCCTACACTGTAAGTCTCTTGGAGATGTATGTACAATATTTTAAACATGATAAGAAATGGAAATTAAATCATTGAAATTTGTGTCTATCTGTTAATCAAGGCTACCTGATTTTCTTGCACCCTAACCAATTTATGATTATTATTGAACAATATTTGACGGGCGTATCATGCTGTGGCGGGGCACTAACTTTATTGACAGAGTAATGCCTCTTGGACTTAAAAAAAATTCCACTTATTTGCAGTTTCAGTTCATTTTCTCTACAGAGGTTGCACATATTGAAATTAAATTTAGTATACAGCTGAATTTCTAGGTCAGGTTTTGTGTTGGGTAGGATTGCACCATTGTAGACAGAGTTATGCCCTTTTGGACTTGGAAAAAATTCAAATTTGGAGGGAGGGGGGCATAAGTGTTTTACAAACATCTCTTGTTTAAAACTAAAACCAGGTATGAAATTGATTTGAGTGTTATTTTTGTTTAGAAAGTTATGTTCATGATGATGCTGTAGAGCTTTGTATAAATCCTATTTTACTTGAACAGTCTTTAGTTGAATAGGTATAGGGACTTCTGGCTCCAAGAGCATAAAATCTTAGATGACCTCACTTTTGATCTCAGTCTCACCTCAGCAAAAGGAATATTCATGTATAATGCAAAAGTGAGACTGAGGTCAAAAGTGAGCTTATCTTACTTTATGTCCCGAGAGCTTGGACTCAGTGAGTTGAATTCTTAAAGATTTCCTTTGATTTGAAATTGTATACATGTACATGAACAATTTTATCGATTTGTTTTAATTAGGACAAATATCTGCACACAAACTGCCTGGCAGCCCTAGCTAACATGTCGTCACAGTTCACCAATCTCCACCCCTACGTCGCCCAGAGGATGGTCAGGTAATATGTCCCAGAATTCCTTTATTGTTTTGGTCTGCACTTCCTGTTTCTGAAGAGTTCATATGTACCACTACAATACAATCATAACTACATGTAATATTCTTTCTATTTTGCTTACAGTTTATTCTCACAGCTGAGTAAGAAGCACGCTAGAGTGGTGGAGCACATCCGAGATTCTGCCGTCACAGAAACAGAGCAAGACGAGGCCTCGGAGCAAAATGCAGTAAGTATTTATAACTATAGCACATTCCGTCTTCAAATCAAGATGTACTGTTTACCCCACCTCTGTTGATTTTTCCGTGAAATCCTGGCTTACGATTTGTTGAAGTCTGTCACGTGAACGCGGTGGATTACCTATACCCGGTCAGTTGTAAATCTATACCCGATCGATGTATTACGTCACAAACACAAACATGACGTCATAATAGGCACAGTTTAAGCGTGATGAAGCATTTAGCCGAGAAAACCATTTATAAACTACAGATAAAACGTTAATGTTTCATTGGTGGGGTAAATTCGTTACATAGTTACTCCGCCTCGCCAGGTATGAAATTACTAACCAGGTATCATCCCATACCCTGTCACTAAAGACTATGTAACTAATAATACATACTTTTTATCACTGGGTCATAATTCTGCAGAATCACAAATACTGTTCAAGCCAGTGTAAAGCATATTGCATATTCTTTACATTGCCTTTTTAATTTTGCCTAAACTGAGGAGGTATTGAGAATGATTTTACACAATACTGTAAATCTGGAAATTTTTGCTGTAGACAAATTTTTAGCAAATTAGCGAGTTCATTGCATTCGCAAAAATATTCTTCTTAAAAATAAATTACCAATAAGAAAATGTAAAGAAAGCAGTGGTAATTCGCAAAATTTTGAAACGTAAAAATTAATCAATACCATTTTGACCCAAATTCGCAAAATAAAATCGACGTAAAAATTTCCAGATTTACGGTATTGATTTTGATCTCTGTGTTGATCTCTAGTTTGTAGATGCAGGATCTGGCTGTTTTAGAGGAAGTCCTGGAGATCATTAATTTCTATCTGTCATTAATGACTTTGATCTCTGTTTTGATCTCTTTTTGATCTCTGTGTTGTAGATGCAGGATCTGGCCGTCCTAGAGGAGGTATTGAGGATGGTCCTGGAGATCATTAACTCCTGTCTCTGCTCCTCACTCCATCACAACCCTCACCTGGTCTACTCCCTGCTGTACCAGAGGGAGCTGTTCAACTCCTTCAAGACCCACCCCACCTTCCAGGACATCCTACAGAATATAGATATTGTAAGGAGATATGTAGATATTATGGAGAGAGAGAGGAAATATGTGGATATTGTACAGAAAAATGAGAGAGAGGATGGATATAGAGGGGAAACTCTAAACCATCTATAATTCCCATCATCTTTTATTCACGATTTGTCAGTTTGAAATCCATCAATGGCAAATAATTTTCAATTGATTAATAAGTGGTTTGCTGTGATTCATATTTGTGAGTTAGAGCGGGTCTCGAAACTCACAGATATTTCTCGTATGCGAAGAAAAGTTGATTTACAGTATAGATATTGTAAAGAGAGAGAGATGGGTCACATAAAATGGGAGGAGTTGTATGGCACGGGGGCATTTGTTATTTAGGGTAGTAGCTTGAAACATCAGTAATGAGCATCTACAAGATTCTACATTATTAACTTCATTTGGGAAAAATTTATCTTTTGCCATACAACTAAATCACTGCATTATTGCTTAAACAAAGTTTATGAAAATAAGTTTGTGAAATACTCAGTAGTAATGAGATGATCTTTTGAAGATGCTTTTTCTCAATTGATTCTTTTGGCTTTGTACAGGTGTTGTCCTACTTCTCAGCTCGTGTTGAGGAGCACAAGAAAGGAGGAAGCATGTCCCCCACAGAGGTTCTGGAAATCATCAAGGAGGGCTCAGTACAGTTCAGGAGGGACAAACTCAAGGTCAGGAAAAATAACAAGTTCTGTAAGGCCAGCTTTAAAAATTGTCTAGTTGCCTCTTCCCGGTCAGGGAAATAATTGAGGTTTAAAATAATTTGTAGACAGGGTAGTTGTAGCTATATTTATTTTTCTGTAACGTGTAAGGCCATCTTTAAAAATTGTCCAGTTGCCTTCTCCCGATCAAGGAAATAATGGAGGTTTAAAATAATTTCTGTAGACAGGGCAGTAAAAGCTATATTTATTTTGTGATGTCCAATGAATAGTGTTTTTATAAAATGGTTTAAAATTTAAACATTGATTTTTTTTTTTTTAATAAAAAAAAGTGCGGGGGGGGGGGGGGGGGGGGGGTGTTAAATTTGGAGTTCAGAATTCCTCTTTTATGTTTCAGATATTCCCTGTTCTGAAATTTAAGTTTTGTCAAAAATGATTTCTCTTCATATTTTTCAGAAATTCCCTGATCTGAAGTTTAAATACGTAGAGGAGGAATCGCCGGAGGAATTTTTTATCCCCTACGTGTGGTCCCTGGTGTATCACTCCTCTAATATGTACTTCAACGCTTCACGGATCTTACTGTTCTCCCTCTCAGCGTCCTGATGAACTGAACCAACGTATGAACTGAACCAGTGAAAGTGTGAACAGAACAAATAGAATTGATCATCTGAAATAATGAGCCAGAAATATGATATGAAACTTTGAGAAAAAGAATTGATCATCTGAAAATTTGATGAAACATAATGAGTCAGAAATATGAACCTGTGAACCACAGAGAATGTGAACAGAACAAAAGAGAACTGTTCTTGTACTATCTTGAACCAGTCATGATCTTGGACTGTTTTGAACCAGTCATGAAATATGCTGTTTTCATGTTCATAGTTTGTGAATCAGTCACCGTTCTCATTTCATGCTCTGAGAATCAATCAAGAAATGAACTAAGTATGAACTGATGTGTTCTACTGCACTTGTGAACATGAACAGATCTGATAGAACTGACTTGATCTGTGTTGAGCAATATTTTGAAGTCAACATGAACATGAACAATGGATTCATAGAATTGCCATATATTTATGTTCAAAGGAAGCAATCAATTAACTCACTCCAAAATTGTTTATCTTCAGTACAATGTAATAAGCCAACTTAGAGGAGTGGACTGCCATCAGTCAGAAACATCCATTATAATGCAAGATTCACAGTGTCGTAACTTCCCTCCCAACTTCCAAAAAATAAAATAAAACTTATTTTTGACAAAAATGTTTGTTTGCTAGTACATCAAAGGTGTTCATGTTATTTAACTTTAAATTAATTTGAAGTGAATTAGCTAAAACATGGCATTATAACGCATCAACTTGGATGATTATTTTTATATTTCTTTAAATGTATGATTTATTACACCCCCCTTTCCCACAAGTGGAAATGTTACACTGGCTTTGGAATATGATTTCCCTTTCTTTGGAAAGTGTTAGAAATAATTGATAATGAAAGGGTATAATAAATGGAAATATGAAGCAATCAAATGCTTAAATTTATTGTTGTCCACATCCATGTCATTAGAAGTGATAAGAGGGAGACAACTCAAGTCTTTTTAGGAATCTGTTCATTTAATGAATCATTACATGCAAATACTAGATTAGTTGTATTTTGAGTAATGTAATTATTTGAAAGTAGACAAAATTTCTCTGTAGTCTTGACATGTAAATAAGATATGGGTATAGCTTCTTTTGACTTTATTTGAATTCCATATTTCAAATATTTTTTGTGATTTATTAAAGTTAGATTGAACATGTATCTGATTATGCAAGTCATTAGATATGAATATATACATATGAAAATGTACATTCAGTGTGAAAATTTTAGTGTTTCGCGATCGTTTGACAATGTAAAATTATTATTTCAGTTGCTTGAAATGATTCAACATGTAGATGTGCAGTCATGAAATTGTGTTATTGAACATTTAAAAAAAAGTTTCATGAACTTGTCATGTTTACAATATTATGTTAGAAAAAGAAATCTGATTCATAACAAATTATTTAAAATTTGTCAACTAGAAACAAGGAAACATCAAATTTATGTAACTCATGGCATTGTATAAATTTAGGTAAATAGGTTTTTCAGAGGTTTGTATGTTATATGTATGCAATTTCTTAAAGTTCATTGTTCAAGCACAGCAATTTGTTTTAATGCACTTTATACTTCAATATCTGCAAACAACAGAATTGTGTTTTATTTATTTATTGTTCAAATGAATATTTTATATGGGAAAGTTTACATTACCATGTATTGAAGTGATACTATGATTAAATTACTTTATTATTAGGCTGTTGCATGAGATGGTGTGAAATATAGAAAATCATTTTTTCGTGCATATTTAAATTATGATAGGTTACATACTGAACATTTTGTCTCTCTTATAAATACAAAATCACTGACTTGCAAAAAAGGTGTTGCACAAATGTGATTTTCTATATATGTTTGTTACAAACATTTCCTTATTAATCAGTGCATTTATTGTTTTGTGTTCTTGTATTATATAACTTATATAAGTGATACAAATAATGTCTTGCTGATATATCACTATGAGATGATATGGCACAGCTGATATATTTATGATAGACGATATGTTTTAGTAATATATATTGCTATTGTTGTTAGATTCATATCATATTTGCTCTATTTGTGATAAATAAAACCAAGCGAAATAAAAATTACATTGAGGAAAGTTTTCCAAAATTACTTTTCTTATTAAAGATGTTTTCACAAATCATGTGAATACATGAACATACAAAGTTTGAGGAAATGCAGCATCAAAATGGGGAATATTGATAATGCTGTAAGGATTTTATACATGTACATTCTGAACAAGAACACAAAGTGACACTACAAAGTTACAGTGTTGATTCACTGATTGCTCAAAATAGCAATAATGGAAATGGAATTTCAGGTAAATTTCAAATATTTTTTCAATAGAAAACTAAAAGGTTGATTGCACACAATGATGCCTTCACTTATACATGTAACTGGAGTTGACAGAGAAATAGACTCTATATTTTGAAAATGATTTGGGAAGGGGGCATATCTGAAGAGATGTACATTAAACACATTTATTTTGTTTATCAAGATTGTGATTCCTTTTTATCAGAGGAAGTTATTTGTCTTTTGCCCCCAAAATAGACTTGATTTGGGGGAAATCAAAATCTTTGGCTCGGCATTATTTATAAATCCTGCTGTGGGTACTTGGTCTTGTGTGTTTTGTGTTTGGACGAAGCTGAAAAACTGTAGTGTTATATATGGTTTTATATTTTAGTCGTTGACGCTTATGAGCAAAGACTAAAATATATAAAACCGTAACTCCACAGTTCTGCAGCTAGTTTGGAGGATGTAGAATTTTATTCTGCTTTCTCAGTCCACCCCACTGAAATGCATACATTGTAATTGTAGCTGTAGCTTATGCATTAAAAGAGGTTGTGTGTGTTATACCCTGTCTCGTGTCCCATTTAAAGAGGGGGTGTCAATCAAGTTTGAATTAATGTCTCTCATTCAATTAGAATGACCTGGCATGGATTTTAGTAACAGATGAAGATTTTAATTTTCCTTTTAGGCCCCAATTTTATTTTATTTAATTCTTGGTTTACAGGTTTACAGACCCCCCCCCCCCAATTGGGTCGGTAGGGAAAAAATAGAAATAAATGAAGCTTTCGTTTTTGACGACAAAAATGGAGGTACGTTATGTACATTCACAAAATTTCAGGAAGCAAGAGCATTACTAAATTGTATTTCAATCTGACACTTCTTTTCCGTGCGCCAAAATACTAAAAAAAAAAAAAACCCAGATGCATATCAAATACATAATACAAATACTGTATTGTAACATCTAGACTAGCACGTGTTCGAAAATTTTAATTTAGGCATATTTCACCAGAGGAAGAGGGGCAAGAAGTAACGGTGAAAGATCTTTTTATAAACTGCCAAAAGGGAAATATCGAAAAACAGTCATGATATTAAAATCAGGGACCTATATACTAACTACTACTATACTAGTATATAGGTCCCTGTTAAAATTAAACCGCGTTGAATTCGAAATAGATGATAGAATATTAGTATTTATAAAATTTATTTTGGATATATGGTACACATTTGAACGAAGGTTGTTTCAAATTACACATGCATGCCCTGATTATTTATTTGCAAAACTAACTTTTTTCTTTCCAAAATCCGTTTTTTTTTTTTTTTTTTTTTGCATTTTTGTTAAATTTAATATGGATGGTTGATAATATGGTGAGAGTTCACGCCTAAATTGATAATATATAATTTTCGGGAGATTTCCGGTCCCCGTGCCCCTGACTCTTATTGCTACCAGGGCTTTGCCCTTGCTATGGGCAACTCACCTAGGGTCTCTTAAAAGGTGTCGCCACTTATACAGAAAATAGTATTTGCCAAGTCCTATTCCCGTAGTATTCTGCTCAGTCCACTGGGTGAAGGGGTCCATACATGCAGAGACAAAAATAACATGTTATCTATGTCTCTGTTACATGTAAGTACATCCCCAGTACATGCAGCAGGTCCAGGGCAAAGTCCTATAGCGGTTACCCAGAGGACGGATTCTGCATCATTTGTATTTTATAAAGAACAGTTATGACTTAGTTTAGAAAAAAAAAGCCAAATCGAGGACCGGCTTTAAAAAAGTTAAGAATTGTGAATTAAGGCTATAAAGCATTTGCAAAAAAAAAAAAAAAAAAAAAATAATAAAAATCTAAAAATGATGTAGTCCCTTCTTCTTGGAAGGTCCTCATGAATTTTTTTTTAAAAAAGGAAGTCCTTAAAATATACTTGTTTATTTATAATAAATTCTATATAAGATGAACTGAAAATGAAATATACTTTCGATGACCCCCCCCCCCCCCCCCCTCCAAAAAATAAAGTTGGGTGAACTTTATAAAGTCGGGTTCGGAATTTCAGTACAAAAAATCAGCATGGCGGACGATGTGGACGAAATCGAGAAGAAAGACGAAGAACAGGCAGAGAAAGAACATTTCATCAGAATTCTCAACGCCTTCAAGTTTTATAGGTAACACAGTTTTTTTGTTCTCCAAAAACACACTGCCATCTTCTCTGTTTTTAACTGAATTTTTGAAATATTGACGATTATCTTTTGGGTGACTGGAAAAACCCGAAACCCCCCGATTTTTGGAGAATACCCATACAGGAGAGGTGAAACCCCAATAAAGTGGTGGAAACCCCATAAAATTGAATGTAATGGGGTACTATAAGGCCTAAGGTGATGTTTAATTGAATGATATTGACATCCGTAAATTTTTATAGCCAATTTTACTTCAGAATCGACGGAAATCGGGCGCCATTACGAGTTTACCGTACACCACGCCCGATCTAAATTCGAAGCGAGCTGTTTGTCAATATAATTGTATAGATAATATTAAAATAATTCATAATAATTTCCACAATTATATTTGTTTTACAATGATAATAGTAGAATATTAATTATGTATTTAACAAAAAATGTAAGGACGTTAGCCATTAAGAAATATGAATTTGTGTATTAATTATTATTCATATTATCCCAAGTTAGCCATTAAGAAATATGAATTTGTGTATTAATTATTATTCATATTATCCCAAAGTTACCAGCTCTAGCCACGTGGAGGCCTCCTTTTTGTAGAGCCATAATTTAAAAAAAAAATTTCATTTAGGATATTTTAGAGAAAATTTGAATTTAGAGATATGAATATATCCAAAATCTTCAAAGCAACATTAACAAAAAAAAAATAGTAAAGATAATTCATTACTTATTTGTTACAAAGAGAACAAAAAAATAAATAAAATTCAAAATATGAAAATACTGAATTTATTTTTTTTAGACAAATTCTGAATGTAGGGATATAAATTTGAAATTCAAGGGTTCAAAGCAACAATAATAATTAAAAATAAAAATAATAATTACTTATATGTTACAAAGAGAACAAAAAATAAATCAAAGTCAAAATATGAAAATAAAGATACCTGACATAAATAGTAAATTAAAATAACATATCAATTTTCAAATATATAGATATTTTATTTCAAAGTAACTTTTTTATGTTCTTTTCTTAGAAAAAAAAAATATTTTACATCAGTTGTTTACATTTTGAATTGTCTTTAAATTACAACAAATATGAAATAAAAGAAAAAAACAGAAGAAAAAAAACTGGTTGAAAGATAACTGAAATTATTTGATCATCTCCAAGCACAGGTCTTTTATGTAATTTTACATTTCATTGCAAGCTGAATCTGTCGACTAAAAATTTCCATTGCCTCTCTGTTCAAACTAATCCCATTGACATGCCATATGTTTTTATTCGAATTCATTAAACCCCTACATCTCCAAAATATCACATTCTGAGAATTACCATATTTCCTCCGGAGTGTGTTATTTATATCAAAAACCGTAGAATTGTACTTTCCTGGATCCATAGTACCACAAATCATTTGCCTAAACAGACTTCCAATAAATATTGTTTGAACCGAATCATTTCTTAACTTTGCCATTGCAACCAGTGTTATTGTTTTTTTAAATGTTGCTAATTAAATTGTAAATTCCTTTCTCTAAAATTTTTATTATGTTATTTTATTTCATGTATATTACTTTCATTTGGCTGTAATAGTTTTATATATGAACAAAAGATTGACTAGGAATAATGATCCAGTATCTTTAAGTTTTTTAAAAATCTTTTAAAATTTTTTTTTAATTTTTTATCTTTCGGTCCTTTGGTTTTAATATTTTTGTTTCAAAATTCAAATCATGGCTCTACACTTAAGGAGGCCTCCACGTGGGTAAGCTGGGAACATAAGGAAACTATGAATATTTTCAGTTATTACTAATTTTAAAGGTCTTTATTTATTTATTAATTTGTCATGAATTATCAAAATTATCAAAATTCATATTTTCCTTATGTGCTAACGTCCTTAAAATGAAATTCTGTAAAGCATAACTGTACAATTGAGAATAGTAAAGGTTCAATGTATATACACATGCCCTGCCAGAGGGGGGTTGGTCAGACTAGCTGGGAACCCAGGTGTTTAAACAAAAGGTGTTTATTATCAAGTTGACCAAGTGTCAACAGCTGTGTATATAGTGCATGTACACACACAGGGGTGCCTGTCTATCCCAGTACAAAACAACAGAGCTAGCTGAGGTGTGAATAATATTCTCACAATAATGTTACAATACCAACTGTACAAGGATTCACATATGCAACATGCACATTTTTATTATTTTTTTTTATCAGACTTTTTTTATTTCATAGACCTGGATTCTAATAATTTCATTGTAATGGATACATGTTGCTTTCTCATATCAATGAGTATATTTTTTTCTATTACTTGCATAAAAAAAAAAAACAAAAAACAATAAAAAAAAAAAAAAAAAAAAAACAACACACTCTCCCAAAAAAAAAAAAAAAAAAACAGAACCAAAAACATTAAAACAAAACAACATTAAAACAAAAAATTAGTAACTGGAAAATAATAATGAATGAATACTGAATTTAAAAATTAATTATTAAACATAGAAGAAAACATTTCAAAACAAACACCTTAATTAAAAATTAAATAAATTAACAAATTCATTTATTAGTTAATTTAATTTAATTACATGTTATAAATGATTGGAATTGAGAAAAATTACTTTATTCCTTGATTAATGGTTTAGTTAAATTCATAAAAAAAAAACATTCAATTAAAAATTTCACTGTAATGTCTTTCATTATGATAATTACATTTACAGATTCATTCATTAATCAATTTAATTTAATTACATATTATAAATAATTGGAATTTATAAAAATGACTTTATTTCTTGATTAATGGACTAGTTAAATTCATTAAAAAAATTTCAATTAAACATTGCACTGTAATGTCTTTCAACATGATAAATATTTCATACTTCTTTTATATTCTTAAGGTTTCCTTACAAATAATTTTTTTAAAAAATAATATTCATACATAATATAATATTCATATTGATCAAGATTACAGTAATTATTTCCACGGATTACTCGAAACGACTTCAGCGATCGCGAATTTAGATCGGGCGTGGTGTGCAGTATATCAAGACAAGAAGAAACCCGTCGATTCTGAGGTAAAATTGGCTATAAAAAATTACGGATGTCAATATCATTCAATTAAACATCACCTTAGGCCTTATAGTACCCCATTACAATCGATTTTTTGGGGTTTCCACCACTTTATTGGGGTTTCACCCCCTCCTGTATGGGTATTCTCCAAAAATCGGGGGGTTTCGGGTTTTTCCAGTTACCGTTATCTTTTCTCTTGTACAGAAGTCACTCCATGCGGCGAGTTTACACGGCAGAAAAGTCTTTCAATGGTCTTCCCCAGCATCATCAGGAATTTATCCCACAATTCCTGGACAATCTAAAAACTATACAAACGTGCATCACCCATAATTATGAAATAATTCGCCTTATTATTAAAGATGCCGAATGTATGTTTGAGAACAAAACACATGAAGCTGATGACAAGGTTTGTAATTTCAAGATTGTAGCAACTAACATAAACATTGTTTTCTTGTATCTTTTAAAACTGATACTTATAATATGTTTTATGGCAGTGTAGTGGTCCTGGAGGTGCAGAGCACAGATTGCCCTGCTACCTCTGATCACATGGTATATGCTGTGAGGTGTACCTATCCTTGCTCTCTTTTGTTGTTACCCACTGCAGAGTACAGACATGTCTCTGTCAGCTACGTTATTCTTGTATATCATATGTTGTAATTGCGGGCACTAATACACAGCAGATCATTTTATCATATTGTTGTCTCTATTACCCCATCACCGCACTTGGGTATTATAGTCAATATAGGGAGAAACCCTAGAGTGCTACTATTGGGGTGACTGCAGTCATATACCATATGAAACCTTTATATTGCTTACGCTGAAAAATTCAAACTTCAAACTGCTTGACTAGTTGATACATTCTAGACTGCATCTTTCCAAGTCAAGAGTTTCTGATCCGCTCCACTCCACATAAACCCTTGACCAAAAAGGCTAAGTTTGACGGGGTTAGAAATGCGTTCTCTGATTGGCTTCATGCAAGTTTGCATGAACCAATGAAAATCATTGTTTTATTTAAACTGAAACTAAATTGTAAACATAAAAACACGTCAGTTTTAGTCCCAAGGATAACGTCTTTATCATTAAATAGCCCAGTTAAAGGTTTGTCTCAGCTTTTTAGTTGAGTTATATTGAATTTATTACCGACTACCAATATTATCTCGAATTCTTTGTTGAATTCGTTTACTCTGATTGGCTAAAAGCAGAGGTCAGTAGAGTTCAAAATGTGTAATCTCACTAGATGGCGTGACAGTAAACCCCGTCAAACTTAGCCTATTCGGTCAAGGGTTTATGTGGAGCAGAGCAGATCAGAAACTCTTGACTTGGGAAAATGTCTAGACTGTGACATCATAGAAGTCTAGATACAGGTAGACCAATTTTATAATGAAAGGCATTTAAAAAAGATGCAGTTATATTTTGTTTTAATTAAGCTCTCTACAAGAATAAAATCTTACTGCATGATAACTTGGGGACTGTATCTTGACTATTATTGCATGGAATCATGGTAAAGAAGAAATTTTGGAAAGGTTTCACAGAATAAAAATACAGACTCTGTTCTTAGATTTAAGTCTATTGAGCTCGCTTTGTTTGCAGCTTGAAACTGAGCATGTAAATAATAAGTGTTATTCTTATTACTCAAAATAGCCAGAAGAAAACCTCAAGCAAATGCCCCCCACCAACTTTGACATGGACAAGGTCAAGACGACCTTAAAGCAGATTGTAAGAGACTGGAGCTCAACAGGGGAAGAGGAGAGAAAGATGTGTTATGACCCAGTTATAGCTGAGGTCAAGGACATATTTGCTGACAGGTGTGTATCTATAATTAGATTCAGTAATTTAAATTTTAATGCAATTATTTATTTAGGTAGAAGAGAAAATGAAAACAAGAATGGTTCATTAAAAAAAATCTTTAATTTTAAAAATATTTTATTCACAGATGTTAAGGTGAATAGTATTTGGCAGCAGGCTCAGCCTATTTTAGCCTTCTCCCTCAAAAAAAAAAAAATCTTTCTTAACATCCACCATTTAATAAGGACAAAACTTCATGTGAAATAATCCAAAATGACTGTAGACACAAGTTTGCTTAAATCATGACCTCTGCAGCTAGGACAGCTTTTACAGATCTTCACAATACTGTTAATCGTTTTTCATTCACAAGATCATTATTTTCCCAAAAATATGCGAGACAATGTTCTAGTCAGAAATGATAATATCATTCTCATATATAATAGTATCCCTCAAGCTTATGTAGAGTATTATGGTCAACTCATAAAAAAATTGTCTCGCTGATAATTTAAAGAGTAAATGTCTAGAGTGTCTTCACTTTATGAGGAGTTAAACTATGCATCTTCATATAAATTAAAAAATATGGTATAATTGCAAAAATTTAGTGATCTACAGTATTTTTGAATTTAATAGTGGTGAAGATTTTGAGGGGCATTTAATGGGGCGTTTCTTTCCACTGCAATGACTTTGATTTTATATTACAGAGATCCTTCAACAGTGGGGATTCTAGTGCCAGGAGCAGGACTTGGTAGACTGGCCTTCGAGTTTGCCAAGAGTGGATATCGGTGTCAGGGAAACGAATGGAGTCTTTTTATGTTGCTGGCCTCAAACTTTGTTTTAAACAAGTAAGGGACAAAGAGAAATTGTGAAAGATTGTTGACATAGCAAATAGTATACTAGTGTCTTCTTAAGCCAATGTCTCTGCAGCATAGATTTTGCTGAATTCTCAAAACTCCCTGTCATATAAAGTTAAATGAATTCTCCCAAATTTCAATATTTCATCCAAGGAGTTAAAGAATCACTCACATTTTTAAAACAGTGCTGTTGAATTTACACACTTTTGTATGTACCAAATCTTTTTTTATTGCTAAAGTGCCCCAAAATAGAAAATATCATAATTTACTGATATTTTCCAATTTTTTTTTTTTTTTTTTTTGGGGGGGGGGGGGACTTGAATAAATTTATCTCAGAATTTTTATGAAGAATCTACAGAACATAAAGATCATTGTGGAATGTGAAGACAGGTTATGATGAATTTTTCCGATTTAGAGATGTTGTTCACCTTATGAGAATTGTTGTAAAGTTTTTCCATTTTTCTTTGCGAATTCGAACTTTTACAATGAGTATTGAATCTAAATATAATATATCTTTGTGCAATTCTTCTTCCCTTAAGATGCTCTGAAGTTGATTGTTTCACCTTGTATCCTTGGATACACCAATGGACAAACAACAAAATGTCAGCTGATCAGATCCAGCCAATCAAGTTTCCAGATGTTAACCCTAGTGACCTTCCACCTACCTCTGATTTTTCCATGGCAGCAGGAGATTTTCTAGAGGTGTACCAAACTCCCGGTAATTGACAATCAGTTCCATGTTTTCAGTTGTTTGTTGTTGTGAATAAATTTTAAAATAAGAGGATTAATATACCTGTATAATCTTTAAATTCAGTTCAAATTAATGAAAATCAATTTTTGAATGCATTGAAAGTGGTTACATATTGATAATTTCACAAAAATCTAATTTCACATTGTTTAGGAAGCGATAGTTTTTCTGTCCACCCACAATAGTATAGTTTTGAAATTTTTCTTATGTTTAGATATGTTTTTAGGCAGAAGAAGATAATTTAAAAGCAGGATTTGATAGAAATGGCATATAAACAAGCATAAAATTGTGTAATTTTAATTTCAGATGCATATGACTGTGTGGCCACAGTATTCTTTCTTGACACAGCACATAATGTTATAGCTTACATAGAGACAATATATGATATACTCAAACCTGGAGGTTACTGGGTCAATCTAGGTAATGTAATAAAATTTCACAAGTTCTAATTAATGTATTAAAATCTAATAAGGTCTGAAGAATGTTATGAAATGTGGTAGGATCTAGGTAAATGTAATGGATCTAGGTATCATAATAATATGTCATAGGAGCTAGGTAATGTAAGTCAGATTAAATAAAAAAATTAGGTAGTCATAAAATGCCACTGAATATTATTAATCATAGTTAAATCAATTTTTGTAGGTCCCTTGCTTTATCACTATGCTGATATTGAAAATGAGACTTCCATTGAACTGAGCTATGAGGAAGTGAAGAAAGTTATCAAAAAGATTGGATTTGTTATTCAGGTAAGTGTCCATAGTATTCTATGAAAAGAAAAACCAGATACTTTTAAATTGCTGGATGATAGAGTTTGCATGAACTTGTGGTTCAACTATCTGCCTGTCGTACATGTGAATGTTAAAATGCCCCACCCCTTATTTCCAAAATCAGAGGGGCATTTTTTTGACACTGTACAAATAGAATTCTTGTGTAAAAGGAATTCAGACCTCTCAAAAATTCATTGCAGAACTGTAGTGTTAAGGTATTATAATTTAGTCTTTGACCATGTTTATATGAGCAAGAACTTAAATAAAACTTCAGTTACCCAAAAAGAACTGCCTCTCCTTTGCAAAAGGACATTTTTAAACTTTATTTTCAAATAACTGAGAAATATATGTGACAAGTTCATTATTAAAACCAATGACCTTTTATTCCCATTGTCATTTTTTTCTGTTGTTATTACAGAAAGAAGAAACGGACATCTCCACAACATACACACAGAACCCTGCCTCAATGCTTCAGTACAGATATAGCAGTGTCATGTTTGTTTGTCAAAAACCAAAGGAACCAAAAACTGCCTGACATTCCATCTCCTTTAGTATTAGCCATGGTTACAAACAAACATCTCCATGGTTACAGCAAGCTATCTCCATGGATACACACTTCTCCATGTTGACTATCTCCATAGTTATAAATAGAATTTTCCATAGTAACAGCAACCTATCTCCATGGTAACAAACAGATACCCCCATGATTACAGAAAGATATTTCCATGGTTATAGACCTATGGCATTGTGGGATTTCATTTGACTTTGGAGTGTCTTTGAATTGCAGTCAAAAGTATTAACTGGAGTGAAAGGGAGAGAATTCTGTAATGTCAACATTGTTGCTTTTTGTGTAAAAAAATGTTTTGTAGATGAAGCTAGGATATATTAATACTTCCTAAGTAGATAGCTAGAGTTTTCCTTGAACAGGGAAGAAAACTTGAGAAAAGGCATTCTTTAGAACCAATATTTTTAAATAAATCCCTTACATGAATTTCGTATATTATATTGACTTTTGATGTCTTTTACCAATGATTTTGCAAGTAAATGATTAATAAAAAAAAACGCTTTTATTGTTCTTCTTCTTACAGATATGATGAAACATACTTTATCATCATAGTATGGTTTTCCTTATAAGAAACAATATTGTTTGTACTGTCTAATATATAATGACAATAATATGATAAATATTTATAGCAAGTTAAGATGAAAAAACAATCCTACTGATTTAAATTCAGAATTTCAGATCCTATGATCCACTCACTTAAAGCACTATACAAAGATCTGTAGAAAACTTGTAAATGTACTGTTTAAACTGATTAAGCAAGATACATGTACTTAACTACATAAAATATCACATCCTCGTGTTAAAGTGAAGAGATGTTTGCAACTTTTCACAAAGAGGAATATTTTCCATTCCTCCAACAAGCATTTAAGCTAAAATAGGGCAACCAAAAATACAGTTGACAGGGTTTGACATTAAGGCACGTCCTACCGACTGAGTCTTGTAAAAGATGGGTCCGGTCGGGTAAAATCTCTGTGTACTGGACCGACTGGTCGTGTAGGAAAATTAATGAACTTATTATACATTTTTAAACAATTCATTTATTGTCGATGAAAAAATAAAATTAAAACATTCCCAACCGCATAGTAGAAAGAAAACTAAATATGTTCCAGACAGCATGACTATAGCACTATTTTTAACAACAGTTCATTGTCGCCATTCGTAACTACTCGACCATTTTCCTAGAGAGAAACAATAAGCTATTTATTATTCACGGAAATGGCTGAGTAGTTACAATTGTCATTGTCGAAAGATTTACGTTTATGACATCGGTAAACCATGTAAATAGATAATTAAATCAATTTTTTACTATACTTAAACTCTTTGAACATTTTTAATGGTATCAATATTAATATTGTATACAAGTTGATTAAATTAGGACTAAACACAACAAGCCACATGTATATGACCTAGTATTGACGTGACGTGTGTGCTGGAAAATTTCGGTATTTAAATATGGATTCTCATCATCAGCACAGAAAAAAAGAATTTTAAAGTATTTTGTACTTTATATATTTTTCTCAAGTTTGGTCAGGGCTAGTGGTTAAAGGGTCAGGGCTAGTAAAAATTTGCCAGAGTAGCCCGACTGGTCTAGTATTCCAAAAGCTTAATGTCAAACCCTGGTTGAACTTGTAGAGCTCAAAAGCTGTTATCTCAAATGTCATGGATTTGACAGTGATTTGAAAGTCTTCACTTTTTCTTTAAAAAATTATACCCTGGATGGCTCAAAGTTGTTTTTTTTTGCTCCAATCAAGTTTAAGATAATTGGGTTTGCCCGAGTTAATCTAAAAAAATACTAGTACCAGGTACATGTAAATACAATTAATTCTTTATAAAACAAAGATAACATAGAGGTGTCAACTTTTTATCTTGATGGTAAGATTTTCTTTTGTGTTTTCATAAAAAAAATCTTACCACCAAGGGTTCCTGGATTTAGATAGACTGTAGACAGGGTACAAAATAAGTTACTTGTATCATGTTTATAAAATAATTTGTTATTTAATTGATTTGGAATTCAGTGTATAGAATACAACCTCTTACAACACGTACAGTAAACTTCAATTATTTAATTGAAGAAAATATTTCCTTAGGAAATAAAATAGTCAAAAGTTTGATATCAACTATTACAGATATTTTGCTTATATATGCTCTTTTTGATTTTGATTGTAATGAATTATTAACATGAGAGATATCTTTTTTTAAATTTAAGATTTGATCTTCAATCTTAGCAATGACAATTATAATATTTGGCATATATTACGCAACACTTGTCATGTACAGTTTATAAATAATATAATCATAAAAAATAAATTACTTATTTTTTTTTCAAGTTATTTTTTTTAAGTTCTTTCAATATCATTATCAAACAGTCACATATCAATTTCGATGTAAAGTCAACAGTCCCATTGCTCACATTATTTTTTAATGGTTGGTTTTGGGGGCTTGAAAATTCCAACCTTCCGAACGATAATGGGGGCACAGGTCAAGGTGATCCCAATACGTGGCACAGCAAACATCTTGTGTACTGCATAAGCAATAACAAACGTACTGGCGCCTGCTGCAAGGGCCGATTCCAAAATCTCCTCAGAGACGCCCAACTTCCTGAGAATTCCAACGACATCCACGCCGACAGACACCAAGGAATAGAAGAATCCTAGGGACATCAGCGCAATGCATATGTGGAAAATAATGACTACTGGGCCGTATTCTTTCACCGCCCTCTTAAGTTTCTGTCGTTGTGTAAGTTGAGCTTCGACATTTTCGGAGTTTGTGTTCGTCTCCTGGTTTGAGATATCTTCTTTAGTTAAGTTCTCTGAACTCTTGTCTTCGGTTAATTTTTTCTCAGACAGCAAGAGCACTGAAGTTGTAAATTGTCTTTTCTTAATGTTGACAGTATGGCTATTTATTCTATCCAAGAATGATGAAAATGGATTCTTGCAGGCAACAGTGTCTTGGGATGTGTAAGCACCATTTATGACATGTAAACATCTTACACTATGAAGTGTGCAAGGTCTAATGTTTAGAATGGGACTTTGGTTAAATAGTCCAGATGCACAGCCCTTCAACGATGCACTGGCGGTACTTGTCCCAAAATTTGACCCACATACCCGCACAGTCATTTGTATTTTCTGACTTAAGATGTCATGGTGGCTCCCTTTTCTCAAGACAGTATTTAAAAGACATATATTGCTCCTAAACTGTTGCATATTTATTGATTTTCACCAATTTCACTGAATCTTCTGTTAACTTGTCATATGTCTTATTTTTTCATCGTGATTAGTAAAGCTCTAAAAATGTAATGGAGTATTCTCGTACTGTGAAGCGTTTAAAAGATTCAAATATTAGGTTATAATTTCATGAACCGTATGATAGGAGAGGATAAATCCGGTTTACAATCTACTAGTACTGGTGGAATATTTCAGTGGAGGACTAGTGCTTTTTCTAGCGAAATAAGAGATATGTAAATATGTCTATGAGGGATGGCATTTTCATTTAATTTGGTGAAATTGGTGATAAAATCATAGACGTCGGAACCGGGGCGGGGGGGTCTTAGCCCCCCTTTTTTTTGCAGAAATATAGACATTGCACATTTGAATGTACTGTAAGTTTGCCCCCCCCCCCCCCCCCATTTTCAACAAGTGTGTTTCAGTTAAGATCTAAAAAGTGCAATTGATAGTGTTTTGGAAAGAAATTGGTACTTAAAAAGTTTGATCTTGAACCCTTAAAATCTTAATAGGTTTTTCAAGGCATACCCCCCTTTTTTTTTGCTTGTCAAGATTTTTTGCACGTTGGAATTTTTTTCTCTTACACTTAGCCCCCCCCCCCCCCCCCAACTTTCACTTTTCTTCCGACGCCATGTTTCCAAAACAAAAAAATTATGTGATGCAGCCAGTGTTGTATGACACAAATATGAACACAAAAAAGTAATTTCGAATCTTTGTTTATTACAGAAACTTTAAAGAAATAATTTTTGATGGAGAATTGAGACAATTTTGTTATAATTTTTACAACTGCAGAAATTTTACAACGCTGTTAATGGACAATTCTTGCACTGCTTAGACCTGGAAATCCCAGGTCATCATGCATCCTCGTTAACTGGGGAAGACATTTTGTAGTTAGGACTACACTTGTGTCGAGTTTTACTTTTTATTCCTCCTTTGGTGGGTTTGGAAGACGGAGGAGGTCGGGTGACCTTGTAGACAGGGGTCTCCCCTGATTGGTCAGTGACGTCCCCGCTGCCTTCGTATACCAGATGAGTCTTTCCTGCTTGACGTACGTTGGATAGAGATGAGGTGTTCCGATTGTAAATGATCGTGGATCGTCTGCTGGCTATCTTGTTCTCCACAAACAAGAGAAATAAGCTACAACAATTATAAATAATCGTCTTTTAAAAAATATATCTTTGAAATTAACTGAGACTCTTCATTTTCTAGCATGATTGAAAAATTATGTTGTAAGGCATTTTTCTTTATCTTAGCTAGAGGACTATGATTTTACACCTTTTCTGAATCATAGAAATATACTTTTTATCAATAAACTTAGGAAAATTTTATTAAATTAATTCATTGCAATTTTCCGCCTCGAGTATGTCGCTATTATACCAGAAGAGTAATCAACACTCCAACAACTGTCCACTTCATTTTTCACCGGTACCACACCTAGTGATGTAAAATATTGTATTGAGTCTTTTCATTTTTTTTCTCTACTTTAAAAGAATACAATTAATATATGCAAGAGATCTCGGAGGGGTCGGCCATTTTATTATCATTATTATTGGGGGAGGGGGTTATGATGACAAGATCCCTCATTATATAAAATGGGAGCTTAATTAGGTAAATAAAAATGTGACAAAGTTTAAATCTTTTGGATGCCATGTTGATTCTGTTGAAATTAAATTTGAGGAGAAAAATATCATGCATAAGAATATAATTTTTTTTTTAATAAAATTTAAATCTTCGCTACGAAGACTGAAACTCAAAAGCTTTTTAGGTCACCTGAGTAAACTCAGGTGACCTATTGCTATCTGTTTTCATCCGTCGTCGTGCGTCGTGCGTTGTGCGTTAACATTTGAACATTTTCAGCTTCTTCTCTGCAACCACTGAACCAATTTCAACCAAATTTGGCCTAAAGCAACTATGGGTGAAGGGGAACAAAGATTATGAATTTTATGATCCCTGCCCCCCTGGGGCCTGAGGGGTGGGGCCAAAACCACTAAAATTAATGCAATCTTTAAAAATCTTCTTCTTTACTCCTGGACATCAAGCAGTCAAACTGTTTGCATGATTGTAATCAGCAATGAGTCCTCTACCAAAATTGTGAAATTCATGGCCCCAGGGTCAGGGGTTCTAGTGCTAGGGCGGGGCTAAATAAGTAGGTAGTGAAAATGCATTATTTCTTTGAAAATCTTCTTCTCTGCTCTTGGGTATTAAATAAACCAACTAAGCACATAGTTATGATGAGCAAGAGTGCCACTACCAAAATTGTGAATTTTATGGCCCAAGGGTCAGGGGTTCTGGTGTTAGGGCGGGGCTCTATTGATTATATAGTGAAAATACATGAATTCTTTGAAAATCTTCTTCTCTGCTCCTGGGTATTAAGTAAACTAACTAAGTGCATAGTTATGATGAGCAAGAGTGCTTCTACCAAAATTGTGAATTTTATGGCCCCAGGGTCAGGGGTTCTGGTGTTAGGGCGGGGCTGTATTGATTATATAGGGAAAATACAGGAATTCTTTGAAAATCTTCTTCTCTGCTCCTATGTATTAAATAAACCAACTAAGTACATAGTTATGATGAGCAAGAATGCCTCTGCCAAAATTATGAATTTTATGGCCCCAGGGCCAGGGGTTCTAGTGTTAGGGCGGGGCTCTATAGATTATATAGTGAAAATACATGAATTCTCTGAAAATCTTCTTCTCTGCTCCTGGGTATTAAATAAACTAACTAAGTGCATAGTTATGATGAGCAAGAGTGCCACTACCAAAATTGTGAATTTTATGGCCCAAGGGTCAGGGGTTCTGGTGCTAGGGCGGGGCTCTATAGATTATATAGTGAAAATACATGAATTCCTTGAAAATCATCTTTTCTGCTCTTGGGTATTAAATAAACTAACGAAGTGCATAGTTATGATGAGCAAGAGTGCCTCTGCCAAAATAATGAATTTTATGGCCCCAGGGTCAGGGGTTCTGGTGTTAGGGTGGGACGTATTGATTATATAGTGAAAATACATGAATTCTTTGAAAATCTTCTTCTCTGTTCCTAGGAATTAAATAAACTAACTAACTACATAGTTATAATGAGCAAGAATGCCTCTTCCAAAATTGTGAATTTTATAGTCCCAGGGCAGGGGTTCTAGTGTTAGGGCGGGGCTCTATTGATTATATAGTGAAAATACATTAAATCTTTGAAAATTTTCTTCTCTGCTCCAGGGTATTAAGCAGATGAACTACCTATATAGTTATGCTGGACAAGGGCCCATATCTTCCAGAATTGTGAATTTCAAGGCCCCAGGGTCAGGGGTACCATAGAAGGGGGGGGGGCTGTACTTATATACTGAAAATGAATGAATGGTTTGAAATCTGCCCCTTTGTATTAATCAAATATCAAGGCCTAAGGGTCAGGGGTTCATGTGTGGTAGGGGCACTACTGATTATTGCTGAATACCGTATAATCCCTATTAACTGCCCCTATAAGCGCCCCCTTAGGTATTTTTCAATTGTCTGGAAATAAGGGCCCCCTGTTCAGTGATTAAAATTATCTAGAAAGACTAGTATCGTATCAAAAGTCTGCAAAAATTTGAATGAATTGAAAATGAAACTTGTTTATTATCAAATTTCTTGATGAAAAATGATTCATTTAGCACACTCTGGGTGGATGATCTTCTTTATTTTGGAGATTCTTTGAATTTATTTTCTTTTTCCAAAATATTTTTGAAGTTAAAATATGATATGAAATATTACTAAGAGAATACCAAAATAACCGCCCCCTTTTCATAATTTTCTAAGCGCCCGGGGCGGTTACAGTAACAGGGATTATACGGTATTACTGATTAGTTGAAATGCATTTTTTGTTCCCTTACCCTGCATATGGGTATTAAGTAAACAAACTAAGAAACTGCTAATGTATTGTTATGATGATCAATGGTGCCTCTTTCAAAATTGTGAATGCCATAGCATCTGGCTTAATTGTTAAAACATGAATCAAATTCAATCACTGGAAAGTTGTTGCATAATGCTCAGGTGACCTATAAGGCCCATGGGCCTCTTGTTTTTTTTTTAAAGAGTGTTTAGTCAGTGACATATTAATATTTCCATTTCTAATTTTTTTCTCTATAATAACCCTTTGAAAGTAAGCGGAGTTGATTTCCTGATAATTCTGCCGAAATGTAAATTAGGCAGGTCGATAGGTCAGCAGCTAAGGAAGCCAAATACGCATGCAAATCTCGTGCGCATCTGTCTCTGTGTCTGACGCTAAGGAGGCCAAATATGCATGTAAATCTCGTGCGGCTACCTTTGTGTTTGACGTCAGTGTGCGAGGACTATTGAAATTGGCATGGAAGTCCTCGTGTAATTTAAATCGATTAGTCTACATTCTTAATGTCTAAGTCTACAATTTTATTTCACAATGAAATGGAAATATAAGGAATCACTGTCTAGTTTTGAGAGTATGCCAGGGACATCAACAATAGTGGGAAACATGGGATAATTTTAGCATAACGGGCTTCGCCCGTTATGCAAATTATCCCATGTTTCCCACTATTGTTGATGCCCTGGATACTCTCAAAACTAGACAATGATTCCTTAAATAAATGTATGATGTAACATGTATATTAATCGCATACAACACACATATAGGTGCGCGTAAATCTATTTAGAGAGATTGTCGTGTCACTTTTTTCTGCATCGTTCACCTGAAAAACATTTCCTGTATATAGCGAGTCCTTAGATGCGCATATACTAAAACATCTATAAGTATATAAATATTAATGTATCAATAACTATTTTTTTCTTTCATACAGATATGTAGAATACAAAAAGAAACAGATAGAAGTCAACTGATTTCTAGTAATTAACAATATGATATAAAAACATATTTAGTAAAGACTTTGACTACAAAACAATATAACATACTAAACTATTTATTTTCCTACACTGCTTCATAAAAATCTAATTTTTTTTAAATTTGTCATCAAACAGCATTATATTTTACGATTTACCTTGCAAGAGAAAACCTTTCCCTTTCGTCCTCTACTGTCTGGAGGTTTAAAATTAGGTTCTTATTCATATCTTCCAAGAAAACCAAGACTATTTTATCACAGGATATTTTTTTTGCAGAGACAATTTATCACGCGAAAGCTTTTATCATAAATGATTTATGCCTTTTGAAAGCGAGCTATGCACTTTATCTGTTTTTAAACAGTAATTACGAGGGTTGTTCCAAAAGTAATGTCACAAAATTGCTATATATCAACGTAAAGCAAAAACATTGTACATGATGGAAGCTTTACTTACATGTATTTCAAGTCAGACCTGAAAAATTCAAAGGAATATGATAAATACTTTCCAAAATATCAGATTTTAAACAATGTGCGTTTATGGTAGTCGCCGCACCTAAATATAACGTCATATGACGGATACGCACCCTCATACATGTACTTTTAAGCGTTCCCCTATCGTTTTATTAAAAACAATATTTGTGATTCGTAAACACTTTCACCAGTTCCACTTTTTAAAAGAGTTCTTGGTACCATTATACACTCACCCGTTTCATAACTAAGCCCTGTCAAATTGTTTCCGTCCGATCTCTTATCTTTTGGTCTTTTTGTCCTCTGATGATCATTCAGTGACCAATCACCAACCAAAATTGCTGAAACCATCTACAGTGATCTATTAAGATATCTCTTAATTTTAAGCAACAAATGCAATTACAACTCGTCGAGCCGTTTCTCCCATTTCGACTATCCCTTTGTTCAATTCAACAGAGTAAATCAACAATGTTTAAGATCACAAATACCAATGCCGTCATTAAATTTTCAATTAAAGACTAGAAAATGACGAGAATTGTGTCTTTTAAAAAAATGGGAGATTAAGTGTTTTTTTAAAGAATCTTTTTAATGTGTTTGTCTTTTTCATTCTAAAAAAAGATACACTTAAAAACGTGACGTTCCGTTGTGACGCGGCGACATCCCCTATGCTCTATGTTTTAAACATATATGACATAAATTAAAATAAACATTATTAAATTAAAATTTCAGTATTAATTAGATTTATATCTGTGCATCTTTTGCATATTGTTTTTGATAATATGACGCCAAATATAAAAGATATGGACACTGTGACATTACTTTTGGATCAACCCTCGTACAATTCATAAGTTGAATTCAACTCCCCATAGGCGTCGGAACAAGGAGGGGGAGGGCTTAGCCCCCTTTTTTTGCAAACTTAAGATAGACATTATATAGGCATTGAAAATTGGGGTTAACATTTTTTTTGTTGGTTTAGCCCCGGCCCACTTTCAATTAGCCCCCCCCCCCCCACTTTCAGTTTGCTTCCGACGCCTATGCTCTCAGTTTATAAACTTATATAGCTATATTGGTATTTCCATCCCTTGCTTGGTCATATGTTCTTGTGCCATTAATTAGTGGCCAAAATAAAGTGATGCAGAAAAAAACCGTGTGTCTGTATGTCCGTCCGTTACGCTTTGGGGACACCATATTGTTTTGAACATATTTTATTGACAACATTTAAAGGGGATTGGACACCACTGCAAGTCCTTTTATATACTGAATGAAATTTCGTTGTTATATAATCGTACACAATAGTACCATTGTGCACCTCCTACATGTAATTTATTTAGGGTCTCCCATGACAAAACATTGAACTTGCCGTTATCAATAATAATATTAATCATATCGGGGAAGCGGTCGGGGTATCATTTTGTAGACTCAGTGCTCACAGCCTATCTCTAGTTATATAGCTAAAACATTTTATTCCGATCGCTACAATAACGTTTTACAGCCCATGTTGGTCGGTGGAGAGTCAACGTGGGATCGAGGTGGGAATTATTTTCTGCCGATTAGGTCTACCCCCCCCCCCAAGGTCATTGGCAGGAAAGGCATTCCCCCTTGCAGATAAGGATGAAGAGGGACAGAAAGAGCTGGTAACCTACTCCATATATATGTGTATGTAAAATGATTATTCACTGCTGTGGACCCACCCTTCCCATCCTGCGAGAGTGTACCAAATTTTAAAACAGACAAGATTTATGACAATCTTTTTGCTATGCTAGTATACGATTAACTGTATTTAATTTTACACTGTGTCGAGAATATAACGTTTAGACTATTTCATAAAATATTCTTTTTGACAGTGCTCACAGTATAACATATTACAGATCAACTGTAGATGGTGTACGTGGTGGTACTGATTCTACAAAACCAGAACCATCAATTATAAGAGAAAAGAACAGAAACAATTTAGATTCAATATTAACATTTTTAATCATAAAATTTTGAACACTAAAACATTATCTGGAGTATTTATGAACATTTGTTTTGTTTTTAAGTTATGGGTAACATAATCAGGGCTCCAAATCTCGTCCTCATCAGTCAAAATAACACGAGACTCTCGTCCATCGGAACTCACTTGCAGTATCAGATGCTTCCGAAAGTCAGCTACGAGAAGGTAACTGCTGAAGGAAATTAATGCCTTTGGTTCATCTCCGACTTCATGATGCCAGAGAGCCTGACCGTCAAATGTAAAACTCACGATGCGGCCATTTTCAGCGTCAGAAATATAAACAACATCCAACGAAGGATCGATTTGCACGAACTTGGACATTTTTATGAGTGCTCCGAACACCTTGCAGCTCTTGATGACGTAGCGCTGTTTCCCTCTCTCATTTAGAATTCTGACATTTCCACTGGTTTTATGAATGTCACAAGTAACAGCGTAGTTTTTATGAGCGAAACAGATTCCAAAGCCCTGGCCATTGAGCTTGAAACATCGCTGTTGTAACACAAATCCAGTTTTATCCACGAAATAAAAGTGAACCTCATTTCCACAAGTGATAGCCACCTCATTACTGTAAACAGAGCTGATTCCGATACACTCCTCAGAAACGGACTTCGAGCAAACAAATTCCTGGTTTTCGTCAAATAACTTAAGGGCATTATTATTCAGGTCTAAAATTAGCACACATCCGTCTGACAGTGTTGTAATCCCGTGAATCCAACAAGGAATGACGTCATCTGGTGACGACGCCGACCAATGCTTTTCAAATAAGACTGTAACTTGTGGAAGTGTTGATTTCTCCTCCTCGGCACGGTTTCCATTTTGATCAATAAAGCCAATGTCTGTCATTGTGGCTTGTTTTTCTAGCTTAACTATATTGTCATTTATTTCTACTTCCGGTGTAATTGCGTCATGATGTACATGAACGTCATCGTCTGGAGACGTTGAACACATCATGGCGTCTTGATCACTGTTCTTACGATATTTTTGGCTTACACGATCTATACTTGGTGTCATTGCATGGCTTGGTGTCACGGAAAGTAAACGTATCTCTTTAGCAACGCTTTCACACCTTGACTCGAAATCTTTACGCACAAACTCCGTCCTAGAAGCGGAAGTGAAATTATCTGACATATCAACACCAGAATCATCCAAGTTGTTGACTTGCTCCTCGGGAATTTTTTCCATAACGCGTGATTTAGACCTATCCGGCTGCTTGATCTCGTTTTCATTTCTATTTGCCTCTTTTTCAGTCTCATTAGAATTGGAGTTGTGTTCAGTGGAAAATTCCTTCACAGCATTAACCTTTATCTGGATAGCTCGAGGGGTTCTTGGTGATGATTTACTGTTTCCCATACTCTACCTAAAAAAAGATGCTTGTTCTGAAAATAACGACTCCTCTTTTTTATTTCAGGTCATCTGATTTAACACAGTCCAAAATTGGAGCCAAAAAATAGGTTCCCAATTTTCCGTGTTGATTCTATAATTTTGAATCACATCGACCTTTAGAACTTTAAACAAATTTCGATTTTATATCCATGAAAATTATGAAAGACTGAAAAACGTCACTTCCACAAAATTATGCACAGTTCAGAAGAAAAAGCTGCATGTTAACGGCAACAAATAATTAAATGCAGTTGAAATGTTAACTAGATTGCATTGTGCAACGTGTTTCAGTAATGATTTCTTGTTCTAATTGGACAACAGCCACCACAGATTAACACACTGATTAATACGTTTGGATTTTAAACTTTTGATCCACTCTCCCGACTTGACTTTATGAATCACATATGTACATATATTTGTACGTAATCCCTTGGTCTTTAAATAATACATGTATATTAAATTGCCAAGCGTGTCTTAATTTTAGGAAGAAAATCATAATTGTGACACGATAATAAAGCTTTTGTTATGAAACTGAATACTTATAAATTTTTGATCTTTTTGTCCCAAGCTGAAGGTGGGGTATTAATTTCGGCCTGTCTGCCCGTCCGTCTGTACGTCTAGCAGTCTGCCCGTCCGTCAGTCTGTACGTCTAGCTATCTGCCCGTCCGTCAGTCTGTACGTCTAGCTTTCTGTCTGTCCGTCTAGCTGTTCCTCTAGCTATCTGCCCGTCCGTCAGTCTTTACGTCTAGCTTTCTGCCCGTCCGTCAGTCTGTACGTCTAGCTGTCTGTCTGTCCGTCAGTCTCTACGTCTAGCTTTCTGCCCGTCCGTCAGTCTGTACGTCTAGCTGTCTGTCTGTCCGTCTAGCTGTACCTCTAGCTATCTGCCCGTCCGTCAGTCTGTACGTCTAGCTATCTGTCTGTCCGTCTAGCTGTACCTCTAGCTATCTGCCCGTCCGTCAGTCTGTACGTCTAGCTTTCCGTCTGTCCGTCTGTCTGTACGTCTAGCTGTCTGTCTGTCTAGCTGTCTGTCTGTCTAGCTGTCTGTCCGTCCGTCTGTCTGTACGTCTAGCTATCTGTCTGTACGTCTGTCTGTACGTCTAGCTATCTGTCTGTCCGTCTAGCTGTACCTCTAGCTATCTCCCGTCCGTCAGTCTGTACGTCTGGCTTTCCGTCTGTCCGTCTGTCTGTACGTCTAGCTGTCTGTCTGTACGTCTGTCTGTACGTCTAGCTGTCTGTCCGACCGTCTGTCTGTACGTCTAGCTATCTGTCCGTCCGTCATTCTGTACGTCTAGCTTTCCGTCTGTCCGTCTGTTTGTACGTCTAGCTGTCTGTACGTCTAGCTAGCTGCCCGTCCGTCAGTCTGTACGTCTAGCTGTCTGCCCGTCCGTCTGTCTGTACGTCTAGCTGTCTGTAACACTGTCGTTTCCACTCGATATCTCGAGAAGCCTTTGAGCTTTTGCAATTAAATTATACACAGTTACTCACAGAGCAAAGCATGGACTTTGGCATTATAATCATATGGGAGACCAGGGTATCATTTAGGTAGCCCAGCGCTCACGGTACCTCTAGTTTCAATATTCATCAAATATACTTTATAATATTAATATTAGGTACTCGTACGAAGAATTGACATATTCAGGACGAAGGAATCAAAGATTCACATAATTAGATGTTGGTCAACTACCTCATGCGTATAAGAATATTATTGCAAGTGGCAAAAGTCTGTTTCATCGAGATACAAATTTGATGATTTATTTGCCTACAGAACGTTTTATTTTATATTTAGAGTTCGAAGAAATAAAGTTTCCAAAACTTCTAATTTTTTTTTAGTATTTTACAATACTGATAAGCTACATAATATTTATTTCATCGCACTAGTCCACAAATTTTTGTGATAAGCACTAGTAAATGTGTCACATAAAATTTAGAACTGTTACCTATTGCGTAATTCGAATACTGGAACACTTGAGAAATGAACAGGTAACTTTGAATAGATAGATGACAAAATGTAAGTATTTGAAAATATAACTATTTTTTCTATCTTATTAATGTTAAAAATTATCTAGCTTCTTATAACTTACAAGTCACCATGAAAAAAATCCAGTCTTCTTTATATGCATTCAGAATAAAAAAAATAATGCATCAATGAATACCAATATCAGCCTCACGTAGAAGTTCAAACAACATTTTTTCAATATTTTTTTTAGTAGCAGAATGGCAAAAATCCATTTTTTCATAGTTTTAACACTGATGTTTGTTCTACAAACGTCGTCCAAAGATTGCACAGCTCAATCGTGCTTAACAAGTCTGTACAATTCCAAAGTTATCTTTGCTGATTACTACGTAAGGTAAGTAAATTTCAATAACATAATGTTTCTTTGTAGTTTTTTAATGGGTTTAAAATTTCCCTTTAATTATGTCTTAAAGCCATATAATACACGTACAGAGACAAATTACTTCATACTTTCATTTGAAAATAATTTTTTGAGGGCCATTATCTTGCAATGATTCTAATACGTGTTTGAGAAGAAGACGTGTCTACAGTTCTTATTTCATCAGGGTTTCATTCGGCATCAGTGTAAAAATAGAAATATTAGAACCTGCAAATGCAACATCACAAAAACTGAGAGGGAAGTTTCGTAATAATGTGAATTGGCGAGTCCATTGAAAATTCCGCGATAGACTTCTTGCGACATTCCTGCAAACCTTCAATTTGTAAAATGTTTCCTGCGAATTTGCTGCGAGGAACAGATTGTCATGTTTGCTTCTTGCAATGCTCCTGCGAAGGTTTTAAGTTCCTGCAAATTTGCAGCAATTGCTTGTCGTTACTAAGATCGCAGCTAGAAGCAATCATCTGTGAACAAGAATTCAAATTTTTAGCAAACTTACTGTAGGTCTGCATCAAAGATATCAATTTGGTAAGAGAAGTTTTGTGGAAAGGACAAATCAGGATGATATGAAATAAATTTTCCACATCATTACGCATGTTTGTATATCTTTATTATTTCATTCAGACCATTAGGTGTATCCGGAAGTTCGGGCAGTTTGGGAATATCTAGTGGAGGGGGCGGATCGATTTTGGGGAGGAAGCGAAGCTTTGACTATTACCCTCGTCACGCGGGAATTGTCGTTACCCTGGAAAACTGGGAACGATGGTTGATACACAAGGGGTCTAATTACGGCGATGCTTCCGACACAGTCATTACAGATGCTGATTACATGAGTTCAAGGTTAATATTTCAAGTGAAATCTTTAAAATAGGTGTCTTTGTATATAAAAGACTTAATTCATTTGTTTAGAAAAGAAATGCATTCATGTACTGTGGAATACTAGTAATTTCATTCGTGGGAGTCAACATGGTCAATGGTAAATAAAAATTATCCTGGTTTGCGAGGACTTATAATTTTGTGGGTAGCTCCAATATATAAAATGGACCTATATCTAAACGATTGAATCATGCTCGTGGGAATGTGTTTCTTATTGGGTGTGGATGATCCCAGGAATACACTAATATTTGGGTTTCCTGAACAACATGTTGTAAATTTTGATTTCTGAATTTTTATTGTCATTAAAAACAAATTTTATAACATATAATACAATAATGCTTTGACGTTTCACATAAAAAAAATTGCTCTTTATTATTAGGCCCTCAATTTTTTAAGATGTCGTAAATAATTGTGCAATGTTTTAGTTTGAGGTTCACCATTGTTGTCTAATAAACTACGAGCAAGGCAAGAAAATTCAGGCTGTTACTAATAGTTGTACTCTATTAACAGTTGGAATATGATCAAGTATTCACAGTGGCTTGACTGTGATTATACTGTGAATACGTTCATGCAGAATGCCCTTATAACGGAACCCTACAAACTGATTGGGGCCAACTGTCAGACAGCAGCAAACAGAATGTGGGAGCTAGTGGAGAGATGTCAGCGCAGAAATGGTATATAAACATGGAGGCTCATTGACCCTGAATGTAATTAAAATTTGTAATTAAAATATAGATATTAATTAAGTCTGAATTAAAAGTTTACCGTCGAGCTTTTTCAGTTCTATTGTTTGACTAATTGTATGTTGTTTTACGTCCCATCCGAGAATTTTTCACTCATATAGAGACGTCTCCTTATAGCACCAAAGGGCTTCGAATTTTGGCCTTTACTTAAAACTCAAGGTCATTTAGGAGTGAGGAATCTTTATGCCTGTCGTAACACGGGGCCTCGGTTTTTAAGGTTTTATCCGATGGGCCCACAACTTTCACGCCAAAGTGCCGAGGAACAGTTCCTCCCCATTTTTAGGACGTTCGCGGCCGAGATAAAAACCTCACGACCTTCTGTCATTTCCATTGAAGAAATAATTCGAAGTTTGAGAATGTTACAGATCCTTTAAAAGTATTATCAGTAGTTTCATTATCCTTTTGGAACCTGTGTGTATGGCATGTCAAACGTTGCAATATTCGATAATCTTGTGATGTATATTCAAAATCTTGTGATGTATGTTCGAAATCTTGTGATGTATATTCAAAATCTTGTGATGTATATTCAAAATCTTGTGATGTATGTTCGAAATCTTGTGATGTATATTCAAAATCTTGTGATGTATATTCAAAATCTTGTGATGTATGTTCGAAATCTTGTGATGTATATTCAAAATCTTGTGATGTATGTTCAAAATCTTGTGATGTATATTCAATATCTTGTGATGTATATTCTTAAACTTGTGATGTATATTCTATAATCTTGTGATGTATGTTCGAAATCTTGTGATGTATATTCGAAATCTTGTGATGTATGTTTGATAATCTTGTGATGTATATTCGAAATCTTGTGATGTATGTTCGATATCTTG
>NW_026928117.1:0-32852 GCF_032062105.1 Saccostrea cuccullata | reverse complement strand
GGCATATAAGCAAATATACATTGAATATTTCATCTACTCAGAAACCAGAGAAGAATCCTACCTGGTATATGAGGAGATGAGAGTAAGAAAATGTTACATCAAAACAACAAAAAAAAAATGTCAAGAGAAGACATCAGCCTGCATTTGAACGGATACTTTTTATCGTTATTTTTATAGTTGAAGATTACGTATTCTTTAACAAAATTATGTAAAAATAAATTAAAGGCTAAGTGTGTAATACATGTACTTAGATACCACTCTTCCAGTGAAGTGCGGACTCTAAACGACATCTTATTTACACCGCGAGTAATTCAGTGTGATGCTTATTTACATATACTGTACAAATAAAACAATTTAAAAGTATACATTCTAGAGGAATGGTGTTTTCCTCATTGCTTGGGTTTTATCATGGCATTCTCCAAACTTAATGATTTACAAATAATTATTTTTTAATGTCCATTTTCCTGAAAAATAATCAGTTTGAAGTTTACTATTTTAATTTTAACTGTTAATTTTTATGTCATTTCGAAATTTTGCTATCATGACTAACAGGGTTTAAAAAATCGGCAAGACTAGAACTTAATTACATTTGTATTTGAACAGGTACACCTCAGTACCCGTTCATTCTTTATGACCTGGTTACTTTTGCCACCATTTTCAGGATTCGTTTAAAAGAAATCTGGTCGATGGATTTCGGATAGAATTAAGAATAATTGAGAGCTTTTGGGAAGATAAAAAAACTTTATATGGAATCAATTTTTAATCTTTGTATTACTGTCACGAAAGATAGAATTGCTACATCTTCTTTCTGAGCTTACTGTTTATTCTATTTTTACAAGTAGACCTTTCTTTGTCATTTCACATAAGAGAGAACACTGAAATAAATAACTATACATGTAATTTTTTTAATCAATAGCATGTAGTAAATATTTTTAATCCATGACTAGTAGTTGTACATTGCAATAAGTATCAAAATATCTTAAACAATATTTGCTACATAACAGCAAACATTTTCAAAAGGTTTCAAAGTCACATGTGGAACTATTTCATTCATACAACTAAAATAAATGACCATATCATTGTCAAAGAGAGTAAAAAATATCATTTAAACATTTGCAAACTTAATAATTAAATCAAAACTTGAGACATTGCTTTCCGTGAATCATATTGCGTTCCAAGAAGATGCTCTGTTAGCAAAGCCGCCTATCGGATTTTATTTCAAAATCGGATGTGAAAAGAGGGTAAAATGTAACTGTGTCAATGGATAGTTGTGTCAAAAAGAGTGTAAGTAATTTTTAAGACTACTTACCAGCTAGTGTTGACTTTGGACATCTACTCCAAGATATAGTCACTAATAATAAATAGGCTGTAAAATCACACGAAAAACTATCAAAAGCGATCTTGTTTGGTTTAGATAAGGACGGAACTGGTTGATTTTGGTACAATGTGTTCAAAAAGGACAGTTTTTACGGTTGTTTTCTGGACTTTGTCCTTACACCAAGTGTCCGGCCAGTGGTTAGATGATCAAGAGGCTACTATACAACAGAAAGCCGAGAAGCTAGCGACACAATTCTTAAAATCAGAAATACAGCAAATAACTCGAAATATAGAGACAAAGATTATGCAGAAATTTGACGGAATCCAGCGTGTTATGGAAGAAAAATTGACTTCAATGATTGAAAAAGTTCGAAAGGAAAAGATGGAAAAAGAGAGTGATATCGTCAGAAATTTGAGCAAATCTATCTTAGAACAACAGGATATACTTAAAATGCTTAAAACCATGTCTCCATCAGATGTGCAGGAACAAAATAATCGAAGTCAGACAATTCGTGATATACATGGTTCTGTCAAAAACATCCAAGGTAAAGTCCAGAATGTCGACAAGATCGTAGAATCTCTTGATAATCTTACCATTGAAATCAGGAAAGAGAGATCAGAATCAGTTATAATGGCCGGTCTCCTTAGGAATGTCAGTCAAAGCATCCAGGATATAAAAACAGGGCAGCAATACTTGCGGGAAGAATTGGTCGCTGTTCAGACTAACCTCTCGTGTAAAAGGGAACAAAGTCCTACAATCAAATGGGACTCAATTGATAAACTAATGGAAATCGTCAATGGTCTGCCTGGAAAACTAGACATTGGTAATGAGCCAGTGAATCTTAATATTTCATCCAATGTACCTGACATGGGTTTTGGCCTTGAGAACATCAGTAGCCTCACAAGGTCACAGGAAATGTTCCAAAAAGAGATCCTTAAGACTGTTTCGATGCTTGGAATGCAAAACCACACAAACTCGATAGATAAGCTGATTGAGAAACTTTCGACATTGAATACAAGAATAGACGATTTTCATCGAATCCGAGAATTTGTTTCCAATTTAACCTTGTCATTTGAAAATGAAAAGTTGAAGACGGAAATGTTAGTTGTGAATTTTGAAAACATAAAAAGTCTTTTGTTAGATTTGAAGAATGGGCAGTTATCTTTGAGAGAAAATACGCGTTCATTTAGAGCAAATGATTCCTCCATAGCCTCACTGGATTATTTGGTGAGCAGATTAGAGAATCTCACTAGAGGTATTGAAGCAAGCGATATAAAGAATCTAACTAAAGGTATTGAGGCAAGTGAAAGAAACAATTCCAACAACACTCGACATACCGTAATGGAACCCATGACAGGTAAACTTTTATATTCTTTTCAAATTTATCTAGGACAGAAAGATGACACATTTTTACTTACATATTTAAATTATTTTTCACGTAATATGCATGAAATAAAATACGAACTAAAATATTACAGTGCAAGATTGTTCTGATATACTAAAGAAGTTTCCAGGCACTCAAGGCAAAAATGGTGTATACAATATAACCATTTCCCAAAATAAGAAGAAGGCTGTGTATTGTGACATGACCACGGATAACGGAGGGTGGACGGTTTGTCTGTCTGTTTGTCTGTCTGTCTAGCTGTCTGTCTGTCTCTCTCCTTCTCTCTCTCTCTAACGTATATTTTGTTTGGCACTTCTAACAAGAAATGTGTACTTTCATGATGTGCACAAAAAACTTATTATACCCCCGTTTTAAAAGTGGGAGGGTGATTGGGATATCCGTCTGTCCGTGTGTTACGCTTTGTGGTACCCAGCTTTTATCCGCAATTCCTCTTGTACCACTGAATGAAATTAAATGAGACTTTCATAGGTTCTTTGTTACATAGCGCCATTGTACATCTTCTATTTTACTTTTTGATCGGAAACCTATTTCGGGTTTCCCATAGCAAAACCTTGACACTGCTATTTTCTCTATTGACCCTCCATTTTAAGATTGAAGGACACCCTCTTTTATACGCAGCTTCACCTATGCCACTGAATAAAATCTAATAATACTTTCACAGATTCTTTATAACATAATGCCATTGTGACCCCCTATTTCACTTTTTCATCTGAATCTTATTTGACATCTCCTACAGTAAAAATGGACTTAGTCATTTTAATCATATGTAAGCGGGGGCATCATTTAGTGATCTTACTACTCACAGCACCTCTAGATTTAAACGATTTAAAAGTTAGCAGAGAGACTGAAAAGGGCATATGTTATTTTCTTTCAACAGGTTATACAGCGACGAGTTAATGGATCCACCGACTTCTATCGTAACTGGGCCGAATACAAGAAAGGATTTGGAAAAGCGAGTCATGAATATTGGATTGGTAATGATTGATTGATTTTATGTTGTTTTATGTCAAGTTCGAGAATTTTTCACTCATAAAGAAACATCACCGTTATACCGGCGAAGGCCTTCATATTTAGACCTTTACTCGGCACTCATCAGAGCCATGTAATGTTACCTTCTTTCTTCTGGCTTCCACTAAACCGCTAACTTTTTACTTCGTTTTTAAGAATGACTCTACCAATCAGAGCTTTATATAGCATCTAAACAGAGGTAAACAGGACAATAGACTTTTCCTTTAGTCCGAGTCACATCAGTGTTTGGAAGGCAAGGACGCATTGTATCATTCATTACTCATTACATAGGGTTCATGCATTGCTCTTGATTGGTTTCCGTTCATAGACCTACCCAAAACCTTTGATTTTAATACCGGTAATTAGAATAAGGGAGCTTAAATCTACTGAATTTGCGTGTTTGCATATTTGTTTAATTATATATTGCCCTATTACTTTTGTGAAGCAATTTCGATATGTATACAGTATTTTAAAATATACATAATTATGTATATCACAAAGCAGTAGATAATATTTTTTTATCTATCTATTAATTTTGTTTTAATCAAATGTTTTTAGGAAATGAAATATTACACAATCTTACAACCAGAAAATCTCAAGAACTTCGAGTCGATATGCAGAGATTTAATGGAGACAAAGCATACGCAGTTTTCTCAACCTTTTCTGTTGGAGATGAGGCAAGCAAATATAAACTGACTGTTAATGGATACTCTGGGAATGCTGGTATGTATCCAGTATTCATTTTTATGTCCCCGTAAACGAAGTTTCGGTGGTATATAGCATTTGTCGTGTCCGTCTGTCTCTCTGTCTGTTTGTCTGCAAAAACTTTAACCTTGCCTATAACTTTTGATTTAGTGGAGCTATGACTTTCATATTTTACATGTGTATTCTTATGACAAGACATTTCTTTGGGTACCACCCAATTTGACCTTTTGACCTTGATCTTGGAGTTTGACCCACTTTTACACGAAAATTCCAAACTTTTACTTTGGCCCTATCTTTTGAACAGTAGATACCAGGACTTTTATATATCATATATTTATTTTTTGTGGCAAGACCTTTCAGTATCAACAACTTTGACCTTTTGACCTTGACCTTGGGGATTTCCATACTTATGAAAAAACTTTAACCTTGGCCATAACTTTTGAACGGTAAGGGTTAGGGCTTTCATACATCACATATATAATTCTTGTGAAAATTCTCTTTATTGGATACCAAGAACTTTGACTCTTTGACCTTGACATTTGAGTTTGACCTACATTTCAAATACAATCTTTAAGGATATCCGATCCTCAGCCAGGAAGGATAACTCCAAAAAATAATATTTAATTTGAAATGTATCAAAATGAAGCTTGAAAATGAAATTTTTTCATGCAACAATTTTCATTATATTCATCTCTATAAGATTCAAGGTCTTTGGAAGTCTTAGAAAAGGTCTAATAAAAGTTGACATTTGTACCCTAGAAATAGAAAAAAAATTAATACAGTTTTAGAGAAATAAGATTTTCTTGAATCAAGCCTTAGATACCAATGCTTATTAGCATGATATGAAATGAGAAGTGATTTGTGGTGCCTTGCAATGATAGCAGAAGCCTTTTACATTATGTATAATAGAATACATGACGGAAATAGAAGACAAAAAATACCAAATAAGTATAAAAATTATGACAATTCCTCTGTATGCCTGGATACCTATCGTTTTTTAACCTAAAATATATTTGTTGATCAATTTGCAGTTAGAAAATGCATCACTGATATTCCAATTCGCTTTTCCTGCAAAAATATTGGAGATATGACAATTTTCCCTATATAATATGATTAACTTTAATCTTTAACTTTAAAGAAATATTGTGCATATATTAACATAACTTTGTGGATTCAGAGATACTTTCTTGAGTATTTTTGATTGCTTAACTGCTAATTTTATAAACCTGAGGATCGGACTACCTTAACATAATTTTTGAAGGGTTAGAACTAGGGTTTTCATATTTCACATATTTAATTCTCGTGACAAGATGTTTCATTAGATATCAAAAACCGTGACCCTTTGACCTTGACCTTGGAGTTTTACCCATTTTTACACAAAAAATCCATACTCTTACTTTGGCCCTAATTTAAACGGTAGAACCTAGGAATTTCAAATATTAATTCTTCGTGGCAAGACCTTTCATTTAAAATCAACAATTTTGACCTTTTGACCTTGACCTTAAACTTTTCCGTACTTACAAAACAAATTTAAACTTGGCCATAACTTTTGAACGGTAAGGGCTGGGGCTTTCATACTTCACATATGTAATCCTTGTGACAAGACCTTTCATTGGATATCAACAACTTATACCCCTTGACCTTGCAGTTTGACCTACTTTTTACAAACTTTGACCTTGGTCATAACTTTTGAACAGTAAGGGCTAATGCTTTCATACTTCAGATATGTAATCCTTGTAACAAAACCTTTCATTGGATATCAAAATCTCTGACCCTTTAGCCTTGACCTTGGAGTTTGACCTACTTTTTAAAAACTCTAACCTTGGCCATAACTTTTGAACATTTTTTACATACTTCCCATAAGTAATCTTTGAGACAAGGCTTTGAAACCAACAACCTTGACCCTTTGACCTTGACCCCGGAGTGTGTCCTACCTTTAAAAGCTTAACTTAGGGTTTTATATTTCACATTTGCATTTCTTGTGAAAAGGCTTTACTTTAGATACCAACATATTTGATCTGCATTTGAGAAACCTTAACCTTCACTATGTTGCCATACATGGGAATCAGTGTTTACAAACACATCTTGTTCCAGGTGCGTTGCACACTGTTAACAGCAAATCTTGTGTGAGAAAAAGATGTGTCTAAATTCGTAAAACTAAAAGAAAAACTTTTATAAAGCAACCGTTAGTTTATTAGTGTTTCTTTACATTACATTTTGCAGGAGACAGTATGACTTACAGCAGTGGCATGAAGTTTTCAACGAAAGACCAGGATAATGACAAGGACAGCGGCGACTGCGCCACCTACTGGAAATCAGCCTGGTGGTTTAAGGCGTGCTTCTATACCAATCCCAACGGACAATATACAAACAGGGAGAAAACGGGGTGGAAGTATGTGGTCTGGTACTACTGGAAGAAATCCAACTTTGCTCTGAAGAACATAAGGTTGATGATTCGACCTAAGCAGTGACATTGGCTGTGCTAAATTTTAATTTGATATAACGTCGCCAATGCCTAAGCAAAACATTTTTTCAATCTCAAAATTACCAAAATATTTCATCCATTTAAAAAAAAACTTGTTATTACTTTTTGTCATTTTGATAGAGAATCAGACAAACCATTTTTTTGTCTGATTGTGTTGATCAAGTTTTATCAAATATTTTATCAATATTCATTTAATACTTTCTTATATTTGTCCTTGGCATCATGCCTACAATTGTCATGGGCGAAAGAATTCATCTTTGAAAAGGTACAATTCAACATTTCTAACATGCATTATTGTTCTAATTTCAAAACACATATTGAATTTCTATATAACAATTGAATATTACATAGTTGCTGTCTGTATATAAAATGATTTAAAAAATAAAGAAAATTGGAAGAAAGTTTGTTCTAAAGGTCAACTTTTTAAATACAATCTTTCATGTATATTACACTTTCTACAAAATAGTTTTGACCAATATTGTTACTTCATCACTACCGGAACAAAATGATCTAATGATGCGGTTAAACTATGTTTTCCTTTGAAGGCTTTTTTTTCAAAACCCAAAAAAATACATATGTAAATGACAAATAAAAATGGTGAACATATTTTCATAAAAAAATGATTTTATCAGGGAAACGCAAATAAGAGACTTCTGTAAGCAAATCATGTTTTCGGTTTGCTGTATGTGAATGCTATTTATTCATACATGTATATGATAGATAATATGTAAAGGTAAATGCAACCAATGATAAAATAAACAAAAAACATCATATAACAAAAGATGGGGAATTTAACATCCTCATATCAAAGTAAATATCCTTTTCCGTCCAAAATTAACATTTAAAAAAAACTTTAAAAAAAAAAATTTCAATATACATTTTTTACAAAATTAGTCTCTCATTAAAATCAGTTTGAAATTATTTAATTCACTATGATATCTTTTGATCTCTTAATCTCATTATGTTTAAATTTCTTTATCTGAACTACATTTACATTCCAAAATCAGAAAATAAGTAACTAAAAAGTTGTATCACTTAGGAGTAAAAAAATCATAATGTTTGAAATTAGAATACAATTAAGAAGCGAGAACATGTGTATTTTTTAACAATTGAACCCAAAAGAGCTATTTTTGACACCACTCTCTATATATCCAAAAATGTTTTTCAAACAAGGTTAAGGTCATACGACACGTTCCTCAAAAATATATAATTTTTCCTAAGAATTTGTCATTGAAGTATAGGTACTTAAACAAGTTTCCTCACAAAAATTAGGGTACCTTACCATGCATATGGACAAGATACCAGAGGGGGATATTTCTTAAATAATCTTAAAGAGTTATTTTTTGAATGACCTTTATCGCAATATTTGGTGTACTTTTATTCACAAAACATACTGAAAACAATGAAGCAAAATAATGCCACGAAATACGAAACATATGTTAGAGGAACGTGTTGTCTGACCTTAAGTAAGGATCGAAGCAAAACCTATAATAGGCCTTCCTATTTAACACTGGCTTTTATATTTACAAAAAAAGACTTCTAAAACTTCATCAGTCCCCAAAAACATTATGTTGAAGCCAGTACTTGGTTATTTGTCCAGTAATATCAGGTACTCAAATTTATAACTTGTCAATTGTTAATATTAACGTTTTCTGCTTTAATATTGTAGACGTTTATGGAATTTCCACCTGCCGGATCTGTAGAACATTCTGTGTCAATGTTCATTAAAGCTTCCCTTCTCCTGGCTCTTTCTTCCTCTTTTTTCATTTCCCGAATTGTTTCTTTGAGGTCGTCTCGTTCTCGCAAAAGACTTCGTTTTTCTTCCTCATAAGTATAAGAGTCATATCCTTTGACATCTGCCTTTTGTTGCTTAATTCTAAGTCTAAGATTTTTTATTTTATCTACGTGAGCATTTACATGACTTTTCATCACTTCAAGATGTAGTTGATATAGTGACAAATTGCTCATCTTCTCTTCTGGATCCATCGTCTTCCTTAATATTTCAAGGTCTTCAGTTAGAGTTTGAAGATTTTCTTCTTCAAATTTTACATTGTCCGGAATACCTTTGACTAACTTTGTCAAGCCTGGATAGATTTGGCTGCCCTCAATAGCTGAGGGAATTTGTTGTTGCTTTTTATTTTCATTTGATTTCTCTTTCTTTTCTTTCTTCTTCAATGCCTCTTTCATCTTATTAACGAAATGTTCATTTGATCTCTTTTCTTTTAAAAGAGCATTCATCAAGCACTCAAATCCTCTATGTTTGTGGTGCAAAATCTCTAATAATGCACATCGATTTAAAGTTTTGACCTGCAAGTACAAGAAAAAACAATGTTGAAAGTATTAAAAATATATAATAATATAAGATGCATGCATATGATGACTATTATGTCAATTTTGATCAAGAATGCACAAAATAACTGGCCTGAAACTGGGCTTTCTCTTTTTTGGTAAGGTACCAATGCGACTGCAACGACTTTAAAACGGTGTTTGAGAAAAGCACTTTTCCTTTTAAAACATCTTTGAATTCCTTGATGACACTCCACTCTAAGGGTTCCATAGTTGGATACCGAAGTAAATCTTCCTGTTTCGATATCGATCTACAAATAGTATCTAATTGGGGGAAAAGCACGGATTTCCAATCACAGTGCTTACGTCAGAGGTCAATTTAGTCAATGAGCAATTAGGTTTGCTACTGAATTGTAAACCTAATTAATTTACATTTCTGAATAAATATGGACAATAGTTTTGATAAAGGATCTGCTAATTGATATTTAAATATATATCAAAGTCATTGTTTTTGTTTGAGTTTACACCAGTCTGGATATATGACAAACAATCTTGGCAACGTGTGGATTGATATCACTATCAAATAATCAAATACGAAAGTAAAGAAGCATTAGGCTAAACTGCTTGCTTTTTAAGCGGTTAGCTTCGCTAGCCGCTATATGGCATGTGTCGGCAACCGGAAACCTCCATAAGGCGCTACCTATCGACAACAGAAACTTCAACAAAGCCTCTACCAATGATTTGTTTCTAACACATATAACATATGTTAAATAAAATCAAGACTATCAAAACAACATAATCTTTCGGTTTTTAATTTTTATCTGATTTTGTTTGTCAATGAAATAAATTTATTGTTGTATTTTAAAATTTTATGTATAGGAGCATTTGGTGTCGAGATTAAATTTCCGTGACATCAGCTGATGGCGATCGGGCCCTGTGACGAAATTTGAAGTCAGCATGAAGTTTAGCTGATAACATTATCAACGCGTTGGATTTAAACTGCAGAAGGATAAAACGTACGCTCAACTAGGACCTTAGGTCCCCCGCTCAGTTCACGACTATCGGGCCTGTTTACTCCGCTACAAAATGTAGTGCGTTGCATACGTAAAGTGAAAGTAGAATAAATCGTAATACTGTGAAGACTTTACAGTGTAAAAAAAACCCAGAAAATTTATTTTTGTCAAAGGAATAACCATCTGATGGGTATATACATATTAGAAAAGAAAGAGGGGGAGGGTTGCTGCACGAGCAACATTAGCTGCAATATTATAAGATATATGTTATATAAGAGTCTAACATTTATGGATTAAGTTGGGTGCCCTGTGGTCTCCCCTATGATTTTATTATTCCATGTAAGGTTATAGTATTTATAATTATAACACAGTGCCGAACCTCTGATCTCCTTACTAATAGTAAGCGACTCAGAGTAAACGACGTCCAGTCTCTGCATTCGCAGATCTCTAACAAGCAGGGGGAGGATGAATATCTTCCCCCCTACCACCCCCTACCTTTTCATTTCGCTTGAACTTTTCACCAATCCTTTAACATAATGGAATAATTATTTGTTAATAAATTATTTAATGTCTCCTTTCTCTTCCTTATGAGGTCATGCTTCAACTTTAAAAAATGCACCAATTGTTATTTACTTTTGGTCACCTTATTTTGAACATCACTAGGGGGACCAGAGGATACCTTATATTGAACATCATTAGGGGGACCAGGGGACACCTTATATTGAACATCAGTAGGGGGACCAGAGGACACCTAATATTGTACATCAGTAGGGGGACCAGATGTTATCTTGTATTGTATATCAGTAGGGGGACCAGGGGTCACCTGATATTGTATATCAGTAGGGGGACCAGAGGTCATCTTATATTGTATACCAGTAGGTGGACCAGAGGTCACCTTCTATTGAATATTAATAGGGGGACCAGAGGACACCTTATATTGTACTGTACATCAGTAGGGGACCAGAGGACACCTTATATTGTACATCAGTAGGGGGACCAGAGGACACCTTATATTGTACATCATTAGCAGGACCAGAGGTCACCTTGTATTGTACATCAGTAGGGGAACCAGAGGACACCTTATATTGTACATCAGTAGGGGGGCCAGAGGGCACTTTATATTGCACTTTACATCAGTGGGGGGACCAAGGTTATCCTATATTTCACATCAGTAGGGGGACCAGAGGACACCTTATATTGCACTTTACATCAGTGGGGCGGGACCAAGGTTATCTTATATAGTGTAGCAGTAGGGGGACCAGAGGTGATCTTATATTGTACATCAGTAGAGGGACCAGAGGACACCTTATATTGTACTTTAGTAGGGGTACCAGAGGACACCTTACATTGTACATCAGTAGAGGAACCAGAGGTCACCTTATATTGCACTTTACATCAGTGGGGCGGGGCCAAGGTTATCTTATATAGTGTAGCAGTAGGGGGACCAGAGGTGATCTTATATTGTACATCGGTAGAGGGACCAGAGGTCACCTTATATTGTACATCAGTAGGGGGACCAGAGGTCACCTTATATTGAACATCATAAGGGGGGACAGGGGACACCTTATATTGTACATCAGTAGGGGGACCAGAAGTCACCTTATATTGTGCATCAGTAGGGGGACCAGAGGACACCTTATATTGTACATCAGTAGGGGGACCAGAGGTCAGCTTATATTGTCATCAGTAGGGGGACCGGAGGTTATCTTATATTGTATATCATTAGGGGGAACAGGGGTCGCCGTATATTGTATATCAGTAGGGGGACCAAAGGACACCTTATATTGTACTGTACATCATTAGGGGGACCAGAGGTCGCCTTAAATTGTACATCATTAGAGGGACCAGAGGTCGCCTTATATTGTACTGTATATTGGTAGGGGACCAGAGGACACCTTATATTGTACTTTACATCAGTGGGGGGACCAAGGTTATCGTATATTGTACATCTGTGGGTGGACCAAAGGACACCTTATATTGTATATCAGTAGTGGGACCAGGGGTCACCTTACACTGTACATCAGTAGGGGGACCAGAGGACACCTTATATTGTACATCAGTAGGGGGACCAGATGTTATCTTATATTGTATATCAGTAGGGGGACCAGGGGTCACCTTATATTATATATCAGTAGGGGAGCAGAGGACGCCTTATATTGTACTGTACATCAGTAAGGGGACCAGAGGATACTATATTGTACATCATTAGGGGGACCAGAGGTCACCTTTTATTGTACATCAGTAGGGGGACCAGAGGTCACCTTATATAGAACATCATAAGGGGGACCAGGGGACACCTTATATTGTACATCAGTAGGGGGACCAGAAGTCACCTTATATTGTACATCAGTAGGGAGACCAGAGGACACCTTATATTGTACATCAGTAGGGGGACTAGAGGTCACCTTATATTGTACAAGACCAGACGTCAGATTATATTGTACATCAAAAGTGGAAACAGAGGTGACCTTATACATCAATAGGGAGTCAGAGGTCACTCTTTGTTGTAGATCATTATGGGGACCTAAGGTCACTTTATATTTTACAACACAAGGGGGACCAGAGGTTACATGTATTGTACATAAATAGGGAGACCAGTGGTCCTCTTTGTTTTACATTTTTAAGGAAACCAGACATAAAATAAAAGAAGATGGGCGCATTTGGCGTGTGATCTGCAGGAATCATTAGTACGAAACATTTATGGTTTAAATGTTTATGATTTGGTTGGCTGAACATAGCTGGTCAGATTTACAAACACGTCCATGGGTTTTTTTTTATTTAGTTTGAAAGACCTTGTGAGATTGTAACATTTACATGTATGTCCGTTTTTCCTATGAGGTACTATAACATAGTACCGTTTCACAAAAATTAAACACCTAAAATATTTAACGCATAGATGCATGATACGTGTACATGTACATAAGAGAAGAGAAGATTGGAATTGAATTCGCTCAAGAACAAATTAAAGTGAACCAAACTTTGTCTAATTCAAAATTTAAATACATCAGTACATAAAACGAAACTGACAAAATAAATGGTTGTTTAGCTGAAAAAAAGAATAACGAGCCATGCCAGACTCGAACCCAAAAAACTTGTCGCTTCGAGCGCGCTGAACAGGTAGCCCTACTTACCGAGCTATCACCGCTACACAAATACTGATGATTTAAAAAGGACAAAGAAGCCTCACATTCACACATTTGGATTTTTGGGGGAAAAGTTCATTTTTCGTGGTCTCTGGGTCTTCTCTCCATTTTTTAAACATGTGTATTCGTTTCTCTGAATTAAATACACACATATACCGTTTCAAAATCATGGAGAGAAGACCCAGAGATAGAAAAAGTTTAGAAAAAACGTATTTAAAAATGTACCATTTTGTACCAAATGTCTGATCTGGCCAATTTTCAAGTTATTTTTTAGCAAATCAAACATCAATTTCAGGAAAATATTTTCACAGGAACCCGATAAATAAAAAAAAAAATGTTAAAATTTTATGTGACATGTCGAAAAAATTTTCACTTTTCAATATATATTACGCCCAGATTCCTGCCGAATGCCAATCAAAAGCACCCTCGTTCTTTATATGAATGCAGAGATAAGGCATCAACAATTCTAGACCCGTCTTAACCAAGAGACATCTAAATAGAAAATGACGGCTGACCAGAGGTTATAGATAAAATGCATATTAACGGGATACTAGAGGTTCTTTTATAAGAACACAACAAGAGGCCTATGGGTCTTATAGGTCATCTGAACATCATGTAAAAACCCTGAAACTATTGAATTTGGTTCGCGCTTTGAACCAGAGGCCATGACATTCGCAATTTTGATAAAAAAAAAAGCACCATTGCTATCATAACTATATACTTAGCATGCTTAGTTTATCTACTTAATACCTATATAGAGCGTAGGGGAACAAAACGTGCATTTCAAATAATCAGTAATAATTAGCAATATTTAGTAGTGCCCATTGACCACAAAGCCCTCATTCTGGGGTCATACATTTCACAATTTTGGAAAAGGCACCCTTGTTCATAAATAATTTGGTTTAAAACAAAGAACAAATTTCAAAGCATTAATTCAATTACAGTATTTAATTAGAGCCTCCACCCCTCAATGGTACCCATGAGCAAGGGGCCTTGAAATTTATAATTCTGGAAGAGGCTCCCTTGCTTATCAAAACTATAATATGTAGTTAGTTTAATTAATATCCAGGAGCAGAGCGGAAGATTTTTTGAAAAGAATTAATGAATTTTCATTTTACAATTTATATAGCCCCACCGTAACACCAGAACCCCATGACCTTTGGGTAACAAATTTCAAAACTTTGGAGAGACTATCCTTCCTCATCATATCTATGCATGTAGTTAGTTTTTTTAATATCAAGGGGCAGAGGGAAATATTTTCAAAGAATAAATGTATTTCACGATATAATTTTTTATAGCCCTGTCCTAACCCCAAGGCCCCTGACCCTGGGACAATGAATTTCACAATTTTGGTAGAGGAGTCAATGCTTATGATTATTATGCCAATAGTTATTCGGATTGATGTCAATGAGTAAAGAAGATTTTAAAGATTTCATCAATTGTAGGAGTTTCGTCCCAACTTTCTTGCCCTAGGGGGTGGAGGGCAGGGACCATGATTTAAAAAATCTCCCCTTTACCCATAAATGCGCTTTATGCCAAAATTGGTTGTAAATGGTTGAGAGATTGCAGAGAAAAGCTGAAAATGTTCGAATGTTAACGCACAATGGACAGTGCACAACGCCAGAAAAAAAAAATAGATAGCAAAAAGTCACATGAGTTGATTCAGGTGACCAAAAAGGAGTCCTTTGGTCTCAATATTTATGTAAAATATATGGTGTCTTCTGGTCTCCCTGTTGACTTACAATATAAAATGACCTCTGATCTTCTAATTGATATAAAATATAAAGTGTCTTTCGGTTTCTTCATTGTCGTTCAAAATACTGTGACCATTACTTTTAATGATTTACAACATAAAGTGACCTCTTGTCCCACTACTGATGTACAAATTACTGTTCAATAAATAATGTCCTGATCTCTATGACATACAATACAAATATCATATGGCATTAACTTAAGCTTGACTTTCTCTCATTATTGAATCTTTAATGAATTTATAACAGTTTATGTGACCACTTTTCATCACAGTTTCATTGTGAGAAGCTGAAAAACAAGGGTATTCGAGACACTGCATTAAAAATGAATGGTAAAGAATCAGTAAACTAGAGTGAAATTAAACCGTTCATTAAAGCTGCTGTAAAACTTGTTAAGAATCCCAAAGAAATACTCACTGAAATATGTAAAATGTACAGCAATCAATGTCTGTTTATAGACAATTGAGCAGGTGGATTTCAATGATAAAAAATATTATAATGGGCATCAAAAATGGATACCGTCATTGCAAACAAAAAAGTAAACAACTAATGTACTGTTTTCCAAATTTCAACAAATAATCACAGATGGTGTATGATTGACTATACGACAAAAAGCAAATTTGAAAGACATCATTTCGGGAGTAGTTCACACTGTTTTAAAGAAACGTTTTACAGTAAAAAAAAAAGCTTAGTACTCAAAAGTCACACTATGTTTTTAAAAATGAGTGAAAGCGACCGAACAATATTTTTTCATCATTGAAATCCACCTGCTCAATTGTCTCTAAACAATTATTAAAATATCAGTAATTGTACTTATCCACTTTTGTTTGAATTTCAAACAGTTGATGAAACTTGAATCTATTGCTTAAAACCCTCAAAACAAAATTTACAATAAGATGTACTTGACAAAAACAGCAAAGGTCTGAGAAAAGCAGAGAATTGTAAGAGCACAAAGACAGATTAATATGCAATTTTCTTAAATATTAGTGGTCTTGTTGTTCAAATTCGTATTCGAGGAGGCAGTTTAATTTCTGGATGAATCTAAAAAGTAATTTTTTTTGCAAAAAAAAAAGAAAAAAATCAAAAGGTTAATGAGAATCAGGAATCCACTACATTACATTTTTTCATGACAGGGTCCAAACCCGCACGCCCTAAAGAGTTAAGGAGTCTTTGGGATAAACAGAAAATTGATGTTCTTTCATATTAACAATATTCGCCGGATCTTTCTCCTTTTGACTTGTTTCATTTTCCAATCTTGTAAAAAAAGGCCTTTCAGGAGGAAGAAACAAGTCCAGAAAATCATAAGATCTGCCATAATCCAGTTTAAGAAGGGTCATACCCAAAATGAGTACTAAAAACAATCACAAATTGGATAAAAATGTAACAGACATGTGTTTTAATTAAAAGATAATATAAGGTTAAATTATTATGACTAAATTATTGAAAGGCGTCTTTTGTTTCTTTCCGAACACAGAGGACATTAATTAATTACTGAATAGCCCTCGAAAAGGGTGACCTCTGTTCCCCCTAATGATGTACAATATAAGGTGACCTCTAGTCTCCTTATTGATGTACAATATAAGGTGACCTCTGGTCCCCCTACTGAAAAACAATATAAGGTGACCTCTGGTCTCCTTATTGATGTTCTATATAAGGTGTCCTCTGGTCCCACTACTGATAAACAATATAAGGTGACCTCTGGTCCCCCTACTGATGTTAATGTACAATATAAGGTTACCTCTGGTCTCCTTATTGATGCTCTATATGAGGTGTCCTCTGGTTCCCCTTCTGATGAACAATATAAGGTGACCTCTGGTCCCCCTACGGATGTTGATGTACAATATAAGGTGACCTCTGGTCCCCTTACTAATGTACAATATAAGGTAACCTCTAGTCCCCTTATGATGTATAAAATGAGGTGACCTCTAGTCTTCTAATTGATGTTCAATATAATGTGTCCTCTGGTCATCTTCTTGATGTTCAATATAAGGTGACCTCTGGTCTCCTTTTTGATGTACAATATAAGGTGACCTATGCCTCTACAGATGAACAATATAAGGTGACCTTTGGTCCCCCTACTGATGAACAATATGAGGTGACCTCTGGTCCCCCTACTGATGTACAATATAAGGTGACCTCTGGTCCTTCTACTGATGGACAATATAAGGGTCTCTGGTCTCCCTACTGATTACAATATAAGGTGACCTCTGGTCTCCATATTTATGTTCTATATAAGTAGTCCTCTGGTCCCCCTACTGATGAAAAATATAAGGTGACCTCTGGTCTCCTTATTGATGTACAATATAAGGTGACCTCTGCCTCTACAGATGAACAATATAAGGTGACCTTTGGTCCCCCTACTGATGAACAATATGAGGTGACCTCTGGTCGCCCTACTAATGTACAATATAAGGTGACCTCTAGTCCCCTTATGATGTATAATATGAGGTGACCTCTAGTCTTCTTATTGATGTTCAATATAATGTGTCCTCTGGTCATCTTATTGATGTTCAATATAAGGTGACCTCTGGTCTCCTTATTGATGTACAATATAAGGTGACCTCTGCCCCTATTAGATGATACAATATAAGGTGACCTCTGGTTTTATTGAAGTTCGGTGTAAGGTGTCCTGTGGTCCCCCTACTGATTAACAATATAAGGTGACCTCTGGTTCCCCTACTTATCTACAATATAAGGTGACCTCTGGTCTTCCTGCTGATGGACAATATAAGGTGACTTCGGTCCCCTTTCTGATGTACAATATAAGGTGACCTTTGGTCTTTTTATTGATGTTCAATAAAAGGTGACCTCTGGTCTCCTTACTGATGTTCAATATAAGGTGACCTCTGGTCCCCCTGCTGATATACAGTATAAGTTGACCTCTAGTCCCCTACTGATGTACTGTACATTATAAAGTGACCTCTGGTCTCCTTATTGATGTACAATATAAGGTGATCTCTGGTCTCTTTATTAACGTAAAATATAAGGTGTCCTCTGGTCCCCCTACTGATGAACAATATAAGGGGATATCTGTTCTCCTTATAGATGTACATCATACGGTGACCTCTAGTCCCCTACTGATGTACAATATAAGGTTACCTCTGGTCCTCCTACTGATCAACAATATAAGGTGACCTCTGGTCACCTTACTGATGTTTGGTCTCCTTATTGATGTACAATATAAGGTGACCTCGGGTCTCCTTACTGATGTTCAATATAAGGTGACCTCTAGTCCCCTACTAATGTACAATATAAGATAACCTCTGGTCCCCTACTAATGTACAGTATAATGTGACCTACGTTGGTCTCCTTATTGATGTACAATATAAGGTGACCTCTGGTCTCCTTATTGATGTTCAGTATAAGGTGACCTCTGGTCCCCCTGCTGATATACAGTATAAGTTGACCTCAGGTCTCCTTATTGATGTATAATATAAGGTGACCTCTGGTTTCCCTACTGATGTACTGTACATTATAATGTGACCACTGGTCCCCCTACTGATGTACAATATAAGGTGACCTTTGGTCCCCCTACTGATGTACAATATAAGGTGTCCTCTGGTCCCCCTACTGATGTTCACTATAAGGTGTCCTTTGGTCCCCTACTGATGCAGAATCTAAGGTGATCTTTGTTTCCTCTACTGATTAATGTACAGTAAAATATTAGGTGACCACTGGTCCCCGTACTGATGTACAATATAAGGTGACCTCTGGTCCCCCAAATGATGTACAATATAAGGTATATCCTCAGGTCACCCTTATAATGTGCAATAAAGGGTTATCTTTGGCCCCTTTTAATTTAAAATGTAAGGTGACCTATGATCCCTCTTATGATGTACAATATAACAATAGGATAAGGTGACCACTGGTCTCCCTACTGATGTGTAATATAAGGTTACCTCTTGTCCCCCTAATTACTTTCACGTTTCTACTAATATATATATTAGAAAGTAGATCTCTTTAAAATTATAAATATGATTATTTTGGAGTAAGACAAAGAAAACTGTCTGTCGTGTAAAATTCAATTAATATATATGGTGACCTACGGTCTCCGTATTGATAACGATAAATTTACTTTTGTGCCTTTTATGTCTGAAGAGTTCCTAAAATGTTTTATTACTACGCAAAATGGCGAACTATTTGCGGGGGACCTGAGGTCCTAGTTGAGCGTACATTTTATCCTTCTGCATTTAAACTGAACACGATTCGTAAAAGAAATGTATCCGCCATTTTAGTTCCCGAGACTCGCTACCCTGTAGACCCATATAAATAGGGCAAGAATTAGAGACTGTTCAGTTTAATCAGTTGACACCGGTGTAGACGGACGTATGATATACAACACTCGGTAGCGACAATAATAACGTAATAATTCGTCTAATGCAGGAAAGTAAGATACCAAATAAATTTACAATTATAGCTGTATAAGTCAGAGCAGTATACAAACAACATAGACAAACGTAACTGCAATAAAATATAAACAAAGGTAATGCAAGATAACCAGCACGAACACGGGTCGCCATTTCACGCCGATACCTGTGACAATAAAGCAGTCAGGTGTAACGAAAGCGACGAGTATACCCTAGTATTGATGTATCGTAGATAATGCTATCAAAAATGGCGTATGCCTATTTACGAGTCGTGTTCAGCTTTAAGGAAGAAATATATAGCGAGAAATATAATATTTGAACCCAATGCTACACGAAAACCAGTAGGCATATCCGATTTATGTGTTAAATTGTAGCCTGAATTGAACAGGTGGTCAAACTGGCGTTGCACACCTTGTGTATCTAAACTGTACATAGAGGGGTAGAATGTTTCGATTTTTGGCTAATTTAGAGACTTACTGATAAAAATTCAGGTGCCTGTGATTAATTATAAGGCACCCCTCATGAACAATAAATATTTGATCGAATTATGCTACTGGCACAGAAAGGACGGGTTAATTACTGGCTTAAGGGGTTGAAGGTTATTACAGACTGCAAAACATCGGAGAATCTCTCGATCGAGTTTCATTTTCCTTGCCAAAATATTTAGCCATCCCTTTAATTAACTTAAGTAATACTAGTACATGAAGAAAGCTTTATATATGAAAAAACTGAATACATCTGCAGGGTTCTCCATCATTTGAAATTTTACTGTGTTTCAGAGTTTACGTGAAGCACTAAATTTTTGCGCTATTTTCGAGATCAAATTCGCAACTGAATTACTTTTCATTAAACTTATATAGGAACATATGCGCACACTTTTTAAAATAAATCACTATTTCGATGTACAAATATTTTCGTCATACATATTGATAAAAGTAAAAACACGTGCTATGAAAAGCAGGGGAAATTCTGATCGATACAATCAAACTAATTACCACTTTTGAAAATAAGTTTGTTGTACTTTTTTGTCAGTTTTTTTTTTATCAAATTACCGAATTGCAAAGGAAAAAATAGGGAAACTTCAGGAAAGGATGATATTCTTACGAGTTCCTTAAAAATGTGTCGCATGTATAAAATTTTAATCGTTACTGTGTCGTAGAAAATTTTGCTGTGTCGGGAGCAACACAGTAAAACAGCTCATGGAGAACCCTGCATCTGTAAGCTGTACAGTTATAGATTACTTCCATAATGAAACGTTTGTTTTCTTCTCCTTTTTTCTCAATTGAAATTATTTAAAAAATGATGAAAGCTTTGTTTCCAGGGATAAATTCTGTACTCAGTCTAATCATTACAAACGATTATAAACGTCACATTATTTAAATATTTGCCAAATACTCTGTATATGTTCGTTTATATATATCGTGCTTACAAGACTCTTTTTTGAATTATTGTCATGTACCATTTACTAATTCGAACATTTATTGTATTTAAAGTCAATAGTGTACATTTCTTAAAACTTTATTATCTTGTTTACTTGTCTTTCTTCCTGTGAGAGAAATAGTTCATAATATTAATAAACAGATGTACTCAGTATCTGTATCAAAATACAGAATGAATAGTGATCGGTCTCAAATGAAAAACGGATCCTTGAAAGTTCCGGTGCCTAGGAGAAGTAAGCATCCCCAATAACAGGTCACACCTGCTGACCCGCAGTGAGACTACGAAATTGAAGCCCTCTGAAATTAAATTAATTTACAAATTCTCTGCTCGTCCATCCGTTTTTCTCAGACTAGCCAGCTAAAGATCTATGTACAGAACTCCAAATAAATTAATCTTAAGAATTTGAATTATCATTACCGTCTTCCTTGGAAGACGGTATTGTATAGTTGAAGTTTTTTTTACAGTCGTCGGACTATGCACTTCCTCTCTTTTGTGATTGGTAGAAATTGCATGATGAGAAATTTTCAATTATTTCATTGGTTGAAACACTGTTCAAGGCAAGGGAGATAACTTTCTGATGATATATTTTTCGTACAATTCCAATCTTAAAAAAATGACAAAACGAACAACAAAATCAGCAGTAATTAATTCTTAATAACATAGCGTTTTTACTGTTTTATAGTGATAAAAGTGTTTTATAGCGATAAATAAAAAGGTCTCTTAAATTTCATAATAAATAAAATTTGATAGTTATTGCTTGCAGGCTTTACAATTTGTTATTATTCTTTTCCCTTTTCTTGTTTGAAGAGTGAATGGGAATCAGCCGAGGTTTGCCGAAAGCTCTCGGCCAGTCAACGTTTACGGAGATGACCGAGCGACAACCGTGGTAGGGCTAATGCCCGTAAAAAGCTTATTTAGAAATACAAAATCAAGAAATTCAAAAGAAGTATAGATCTGTTTACTATTTAAAATTGTTGCTAAAGACGGTAAGCTTTTTTGAAAAGCTCTACTTGTTTTATTTTCTTTTTGAGTAGGCTTTACAGTTACCTAATTTCAGAGTCAATAGAGCATGAAAGACAATTAAATTTGCAACATCAACATTTTTTTTTCGTTCTGAGCACATTTGGACGCCACCAATGGAGACAATTAGGAAGAAATTTTTGAAATTGAACTTCCTGTCTTTCAAACTGAAAATCTCAGGTTGATATTTTGATTGATTGATTGATTGATTGTATACTGTTTAACGTCCCTCTCCAGAATGTTTCACCGATATGGAGACGTCACCATTGCCGGTGAAGGGCTGCAAATTTGGGCCTATGCTCGGCACTCAGGGCCATTGAGCAGGGAGGGATCTTTATCGTGCCACACCTGCTGTGACACGGGGCCTCGGTTTATACGGTCTCATCCGAAGGACCGCCCCATTTAGTCGCCTTTTACGACAAGCAAGGGGGTACTGAGGACCAATTCTAACCCGGATCCCCACGGGACTTGATATTTTGAAACATACATTTGTGACATCAGTCTGGGATGTTATTGGTTTTTCCATTTAGTTAAGTACTACAAAAGTCAGTATGTCTGCTTCTTCGCTGATGACATTGGACAAAGATATGCATGCTTACTTTAATATCATCACTGAATGCATTTTTTGTTATTCTACACTGTACAGTCAAATTCCATGAAAGCATGCTAACCGCTTTTCAGTACTTTCAGTACTTTGATTAAAGAAAGATTTAAGGGGCCAACTTTGGTTTTCATTGCGCAATATTTCGCGCATCATTGTAAAATGAAGCGTACTTACTGTTTTAATGCAACTTTTTTCACTTGATTAATAAAATTGAACAAACTTAAGAAATAACAGGTTTTAAACCGATTTTGCAATCGATCGGTAGGTTGACGTCGTTATGGTGTTTTTGACGTTATGGTAAACTGAAGCTCTTAAGAAATGGGTAATAAAAATGTTATTAAAGAAAAAGTAATAAACATACGCTCTTGAAATTTATAATATAGAAATTTAAGAATATCTCCCATATTTTTATTATGTTTTCATATAAATCTCTTGTGCCCATTATATTTTGTAGTACTCTATAAAAACAAGAAAAATCGTTAATATTTTTGCATTTTGAGATACCCCCTCTGGTAACAAGACGGTAGAATTTTGTGTTTCTTGCATATAATGTACAATATAGTATTACTCATCATATATTATAGTTTTAACAAAAAGTCTATTGTTACAGTAGTATTTGTATAATATGCTTTAAAGGTACTTGGACACAGATTTGAAGTTATTATGTTCTCTATAATGTTACAACTTATATATTTTAATGGCATTTAACATAATAATTAATAATAAATCTTATTTCATATAAAAGATATTAAAAATTTAAATTTTTGGGCGGGTTTGATTGACACATCCTTGCACATTCACAAATTAATTCTATTCTTAATTCTTAGGAAAAGTGGAAATCTCGTTGTGTCTACATGAAAAATATTAATGCTATAATCCAGAAAATTCAGAGTAGAAAGTTCGAAGACAAAACAAACACACAATATATTGTCAGTCCGTGCAGTTGTGGTAAGCAGACTGTGACGAATGAACGCACCCGGTGAATTGTAAACATCAATAATAACAGAACTCGCGCCCTGTTTACATTGACACCTTGTCAGAATGGATTAAATGTATCAGATCCATGTTAAAGTCACGTATCAAAAGATTGAGGGGCAAAATGAAAACCATCTATCCTTCTGTGTTCAATAAACCAGAAGTGAAAAAAGAATTAGATAGATTACACGATCAGTACGTACTGGTTCCTGCCGACAAAGCAGGTAACAACATTGTCTTCGTTTGTAAGGCTCATTATATAAATTGCATTCTAGAAGAACTTGGATTTAATTCTACAAGTGGTAATCCTACTTATACTCATACTTCTCTTTCTAAGGAAGAAATTCTTCAAAAACACCTGTCAGTTTTGAATACTTTTAATATTCCACAGAGCCAAAATGAATTTGAACTACCTTATATTTATTGGATTCCGAAACTTCATAAGAATCCTTACAAACAAAGATACATTGCAGGTTCCAGTAAATGTTCAACCAAGCCTCTTTCGTTATTTCTCACTAAAATATTGACAGTAGTGAAGGAAAAACTTCAAGAGTACTGTGCAACTATATATTCAAGAAGTGGTGTAAATCAGATGCGGATACTTAAAAATTCTAAAGAACTTTTGGACAATTTGAAATTACAAGACTTTACAAAAATCAACAGCTTAAAAACTTACGACTTTTCAACTTTATACACAACGATTCCCCAAGACAAATTAAAATCCAGGCTTTTTGATATCATTGACAGCTGCTTCTTCAACAAAAATGGAACTCGTAAATTTACTTACCTCGTCATTGGTCATTTGAAAAATTATTTTGTTAAAACAGATTCTGATTGCACACATAAGACTTAGTACTCTGAAGTTGACATCATGAAGATGCTTGAGTTTCTATGTGGTTTTTGGAGACCAGGTATTCCAACAATCCATTGGAATTCCCATGGGTACAAATTGCGCTCCGTTATTAGCAGACTTATTTTTATATTCATATGAAGCAGAATTTATGCAAAATCTTATGCGTGAAAAGAAGAAAACACTTCCTGTGGCCTTCAACTCGACATTTAGATATATCGAAGACGTATTGTCAATTAATAATGATAATTTCCATTCCTACGTCGATACGATATATCCTGGTGAGCTTGAGATAAAAGATACCACAGAGTCTGACACTTCTGCTTCATACTTGGATATTTTACTTGAAATAGACAGTAATGGTAATCTAACAACCAAACTATATGATAAACGTGATGACCTTAACTTTTCTATCGTCAACTTCCCTTACTTATGCAGCAATATACCTTCATCACCTGCATACGAAGTATATATATATCTCAGTTGATTCGATACGCAAGAGCGTGCTCTACGTATGAACAATTTCTTAAACGAGGTAAATTATTGACAAGCAAGTTGATAAAACAAGAATATCAACAGTCTCGTTTAAAGTCATCATTTCGTAAATTCTATGGTCGATACAATGATCTTGTCAGCAAATACAATTTATCATTGAGTCAAATGCTGACTGACGTTTTTCATACCAATTGTTAGTCCATTATTTATACACTGAATTGACGACGGATTTTTTCCGTTATTTTCTGATCATGACAACGAGCACACGGCGGGTGTGACCGGTCGGCAGGGGATGCTCACTCCTCCATGGCACCTGATCCCACCTCTGATGTTTCGGAGGTCCGTGTTTGCTCTGCTCTTAAATTTATATATTGTTTAATGGACGTTGAGATTGAATACTGTTGTTATCTCCATGTCCTTCTTACAAAAACTGTGTACATAACACGAGTGTGCTCGATTTGCTAAACTCTTTACGCAACTTTTAGTTCGGAATGACGATACTTGTGAAGGAGTTTTGCTTTCTAACATTTCTACTCTGAATAAAATTATTTTTCTGGATAAAAATTTTAATATTCCTCATTAATACACAACAAGATTGCCACTTTTCCTAAGGATTAAGAATAAGGTTAAAATTTGTGAAAATGCAAAGATGCTTCAATCAAACCCGCCAAAAAATTTGAAGTTTTAATAACTTTTAAATAAAATAAGACTTTTAATTAATTTTTGTGTGAAATGCTATTAAAATAATAAAATATATAAGTCGTAATATTACAGAAAAAATATTGACTTCAAATCTGTGTCAAAGTACCTTTAAAGAGCTAAAAAGTGGCGCTTTCCTATATAATCCTAATAAATGTACCTGCATTTTGAGACGGTCCGTAATGAATACCTGGACGGTAGATTTTTTCCAAATTGGCATGTACGCTGAAGTTAATGTAAGTTATATATGGTATAAAAATGAAGAGTTTTGCTATTGTAGTTTTCACACAAGAAAACCTCAGTCGGCCCTCTTAAAGCCTTACCCAAAAATGCCGAGGGTTCACAATGCTATTGTATGCAATTTTAAAAAAGAGAATGTAATACATGCAGTGATACTAATATATTTATTTTGGTTTTTGTTTCTTTAGTGAGAAATATTCATTTTCACATATTACATAGATGCTTAAGTTACTGATTGACAATATCTATGGGGTTTTTTTTGAATACCATGTCTTCCAACAATCTATTGGTTTTTCCTTGGATACCAGTTGACCCTGTTGTAAGCAGATCTATTTTGTATTCATAGATTTGCTGTAGCCTTAAACTCAACATTAAGATATATCGTCGACGTATTGTCGATTAACAATGGTTATTTCTATTCTTGTGTTGTTACTTTATATTCCGGTGAACTTGAAAATTCAAATTAAAGATACCACAGAGTTTAATACTTCTGTTTCATATTTAGATATTTTACTTGAAAATGAAGTTAATGGTAATCTTACAACCAAGCTTAATGTTAAACGTGATGACTTTAACTCTTCAATCGTCAACTTCCCGTGCTTACTTATAATTGTCAACTTCCATTACTTATGCAGCAATATACTATAGTCACCACCTGCATACGGAGTATATATATTTCTCAGTTGATTCGATATGCAAGAGCATGCTCTACATATGTACAATATCTAAAAAGAGGTTGGTTAATGACAGACAAGTTTATAAAACAAGAATATCAGCAATCTTGTTTGAAGTCGTAAATTCTATGGCCGATACAATGACATTGTCAGCAAATGCAGTTTATCATTAAGTCAAATACTGAAGTAAGCACGGGAAGTTGACGATTGAATAGTTAAAGTCATCACGTTTAACATTAAGCTTGGTTGTAAGATTACCATTAACTTCATTTTCAAGTAAAATATCTAAATATGAATTTTCAAGTTCACCGGAATATAAAGTATCAACACAAGAATAGAAATAACCATTGTTAATGGACAATACGTTCGACGATATATCTTAATGTTGAGTTGAGGGATAGTCTCTAAGGTTCATTCAAACAAAATAATATACTTTTTTCTGTATTTGGTATAACAGACCCTGTCAAATTATGTTGATCTGTCAAGCTTTGCGCGCAACAGAGTGCCTTACATATCACTTATTTAATAAACAAACTGCCGGGATGAATTTTTATCATCCACACAAAAATTCGGCTTTTATCTTTGCTCCATTCACGAAGACCCCTGCTGACCCTGCTCGTAAAACAAACTGCGCATCCCTGACCGAGGTCAAAGTAGCCGAAGATGGAGGAGGAGAAGAGATCAACACGTGGGAGAAAACGATCTTTAACAGATTCACAAGAAAACGAAATAGAACTTCAGTTGTGTCAAAATACAATCAAGGTAGAATAGCTATAGGTGGTCAATATGATCGTTGGATGGAATTAAAAGAGACGCTGTAGCTTAAAACTCATGCCGATGTAGCAGAGTACCTGCTTGATTGGTAAGTAAAATAATGTTCATTTTCACAAAAACTGCTAAATAAATCTTGATTTCAGTATAGGTATTTAGTAGTAGAAATGAGTTTATCTTTTATTTTTATCTAAAACTGCAATATTTTAGAGAGAAAATGGGGATTTAGCCGATTAACAAATGTAAACAGTATGTAAACAAACTGGGAAAGCTGATGGGGCCCCCAGGGGGTACGCTTTCTTTGTTTAGCAAATGCGATAGGGATTAACAAAAGATAAAACCTGCTGCTTTATTAGTTTTGTTTGTGCAATATAATGCTATATGAAGTATTTTAGATAAAAGTGCTGATACTATATTGAAATTAATTAAGAATTAACTATTAAATCAGTGTCTCAAATGAACCAATATATGAACATAAATGTCGTCTATATAGGAATGAAACCTTGACGTTTGAAAGTTCTCCCAAGAAAGTTAAAACTGCATTAAGTGCAGTGACATCAACACCGGGACCAACAGCGACCATTCTCCCACCCAAATTTTCAGATGTGTCTGAAATATCTTCAGATCTAGACAAGGGGGACAGGTGAATTAACAAGATTGCATGCAATTAGAATAAAATATTCTTTAAAATTTGATTAGTATCTACACCTTATATCACCATTCTTGAAAGATATATTTAATATACATGTATAGGTGTTATGTTTCTACTTTCTAAATCTATGAATACAAAATAGATCTGCTTACAACAGGGTCAACTGGTATCCAAGGAAAAAACCAATAGATTGTTGGAAGAAATGGTATTCAAAAAAAAAAACACATAGATATTGTCAATCAGTAACTTAAGCATCTATGTAATATGTGAAAATGAATATTTCTCACTAAAGAAACAAAAACCAAAATAAATATATTAGTATCACTGCATGTATTACATTCTCTTTTTTAAAAATTGCATACAATAGCATTGTGAGCCATCGGCATTTTTGGGTAAGGCTTTAAGAGGGCCGACTGAGGTTTTCTTGTGTGAAAACTACAAAAGCAAAACTCTTCATTTTTATACCATATATAACTTACATTAACTTCAGCGTACATGCCAAGTTTGGAAAAAATCTACCGTCCAGGTATTCTTTAGGGACCGTCTCAAAATGCAGGTACATTTACTATATCATTTCTTATATCATTTCTATATCAACCTTTAAATTTGTGAAATGATGATTTTAAACAAGAATGTTGATTTTCTTGTTTTAGTTGGACTTATTTTTTATTATTTGATAGGAATGTCTTGGTTGCATTGTATGAATATTCTACATATATTTGTGGACTTTTCAATATTATGGAGTACTATTATGTTAAATTTTTAAACGAAATGCCCCCGTCTTTTCTTCGTGACATTCTAAGTTACTGTCTATGATTTTTCTAATCTTTCAGGGCCTTTGTCTTCTGTTTAGGGAGGTTTATTTAATTTTGTTTACTTTGAAAATTAAAAAAAAATGTTAGAATCAATATGATAATTTACAAAACTTAGAATATATAAAGCAATAGTGACTTCCATTCATATGTCATCTCGATAAATATCAATGAACTTGAAATGAACACACCAGAAACTGCCAAACTGTTTCATTTTTGTGTGTTTTTCTGACTGGGCAATTTATTTGCCAACTCTCAAATATAGTGTATGACAAGCACGATGACTTACGCAGTACCATCGGCAGTTTTTCTCACTTGTGTAATAATATTCCGCTAATATGCTTGCAGCATATGTTTACATCATTCAGTTTATTCGGTACTCAATTTAAAGATAAGGCCATCCACTGATAGATAAGTTGACGTCACAAGGATTTCAACAGCATTTCATCAATACTGTCTTTCACTAATTAACTATTTTAATTGCCAATGAGTACATGACTAGTCATGAAAATTCTTAATTAGTGTAAAACATTACTATGGTCTTTACAATAACGAGATCCTCTATTCATTAAATGGATCCACATCATTTCCGTAGTGATATTTCTAGGGTAAAAAAGGTTTATTTTCAAAAATTGAATATGGATTGAAGTTTAAAGCAAAATCAACTGCACAATAGTTTTTTTTTTTTTTTTTTTTTTTAAACAAAGGTTGTTTTGACCCACAAAACATTTGTTGTCGTCTATGTCAATGTCTTCAGTTTTAATTACAAAGCTTGTTCGTTTGTATGTTGTGTAACATCCTTCTGGAGAACTTTTCATTCATATTGAGAATCCAAATTACAAAATAAACTCTTACAAATGCAAAGAATATAAGCATGCAAATCTAAAAATACATTCACTGTTTCTTCTAGAAGATTCTGTCAAATTCTATACGTCCATAATATAATATATTCTATAATTCTAATTTTAAGTCTAAGGCCAGGATGAGTATATACATGGTTTTTACACACGCATTCATCCAAAGGGAATCGGGGAAAATTTTCGTGTCTTTGAAACTTTTTTTTAAATAAGTAATCTCGAGGATTAAAAGTTATTACATGTGTATATAGTATAATGTAATAATAAGAATTGAACAAAATTTAAATTTAAGAAATATTCTCATTTTTCAATACTTTGACTTTTTAACATTTAATGCAATTCGGTTAAAAAGAGTTTTTCCACTAACATGTTTTCAACACTATTAATATCACTCTAAAAAAAGTTTTACTTGTTGTTTTTAAAATAAGATATTAGATTAAGAAAAACTAGTAATTATTAGTAATCCATTTAGTCAGAATAGCAAGTAAATGACTATCATGGTTAGTAATTGTAAACATAATTAGTAATAAGGATGAATTCATTTACTTATAAAATGATTTACTAAGTATCAATACTTAATAGGAATTATATTACTAAATGAACTACTCATTTTTAGTAAAATATTATTACTTAATTTAGAGATAATATGCTTTTTATTTACTAGATTTTATAAATTAATACTAAGTAAATGTAATTCTGAAATTAAGTAAAATCTAGAATATTATTACTTAAGAGAATGCTAAATAAATGAAATACTTATCATATTTACTAAAATCGACATTATTTACAAGAAAAACTGCAAGGTATCGATCCTCTGATAAAGGAGATACATGTAACTATGAGAGTACATAATGTAAGACTAATCACAGTTTTCTTGATCACAGTGTCTAATTGAGCTTTCTGAGTAGTCAGTTAGATGAAATCTACATGGAAGGGTAACAATACTTTCTATTTCTTTTGCCAATTTCTTTGTAATTGTTTTATTATATTTAACAATAAAACATTTAATTCCAACATCAAAAGCCTTATAAATTGAATAAGTTGTATCTTTTTAAGGACCATTTTAAAAATGGTTTAAAGTTTCAAGTACTTAATACAACATTTTAATTAGTATGACTTTTTTTTTACATGAAGAAATATTTAGGAGAAAGATAACTCCTCCTCACAATTAATATGGAAGCCAAAATTATATATTACATTTCAAGAATTCAATCCTGATAGTGATTAGACTACCATTTTTAAGTAATTATTTGTATTGAAACTGCTCTTAATTCTCTTTGATTCAGTTAATAAATTATCAATTAAATACAATTTAAACAAGACACTGATGCCCCCCTTATGGCAACATACCAAAGGTTAAACTTTCCTTATATGCAAATTCAATATATTGGTATTTCTTGATATCTCAAAGGTCAAGGTCAAATGGTCAATGTTATTGGTATCTAATGAAAGGTCCTGCCACAAAAAAAATATCTGAAATATGAAAGCACTAGCCCCAACCCTTCATACGTTATGGTCAAGGTTACCAATTTTTAAATGTAGATCAAACTCCAAGGTCAAGGACAAAGGGTCAGATTTGGTGGTACCCAAAAAATTGTCTTGTCACAAGGATGAAATCTGTAAAGTATGAATGCACTAACCCTAACCCTTTTAAAGTTAAAGTCAAGGTTTGCTTTTTATAAGTGGGTCAAACTCCAAGGTCAATGTCAGAGGGTCAAAGTTCTTGGTATCCAATGACTGGTCTTCTCACAGGAATTACATATACTAGTATGTAACTATGAAAGCCCAATCCCTTATCGTTCAAAAGAAATGGCCAAGGTTAAAGTTTTTTCACAAGGATGAAATCTCCAAGGTAAAAGTCAAATGGTCATGGTTGTTGGTATCCAATGAAAGGTCTTTCATCAAAGAATATATATGTGAAGTATTAATGTCCTGGTATTTACTGTTAAAAAATATGGCTAAAGAATTGGTTGGGATTTGTAAAAGTGGGTCAAACTCCAAGGTCAAGGTCAAGAGTTCAAATTTGGCGATACTCAAAGAAAGGTCTTGTCAAAAGGAATGGACATGTGAAATATACAAGTCATAGCTCCGCTAAATCAAAAGTTATGGGCAAGGTTAATTTTTTTGCGGACAAACAGGGAGACAGACAGACAAAGAGACAGACAGACGGACACGAAAAAAACTTCGTTTACGGGGGCAAAAAGATATTAGTTATATAGTAAATAGTGGTAAAGGCCAAGTAATGTTATTACTTATATATACAAATTTAAGTAAATATAAATTACTAAGTAAAAGCTTTAAGTGTTTAAGTAAAACAATTCTTTAAAATAAAAAAAATCAAGTAAAACATTTGAATTTAGTAATTGACATATATTTTAGTAATTGATTTAAAATTTTAAGTAAATGCTTAGTAATTATCTTTTACTTATCTTTGTTATTTCAAGTAAAAAATGACTACTAAGTAAAACTTTTTTAAGAGTGATAACATTCTTGTTAATTTCACAATGCAAACATAACGCCTGTTAAAATACGTTTTATTCAATATTCATTGTGTACAATAAATATAAAAAATAACAAAATAAAGATGAATTTAAGGCATTAATGTGACTTTTCCTGTGTTAACTTTGTTATTTACAACTAAATACATGTATATGTAGTACAGTATGGTATCTACAGTGCAAGGAATCATTCCCTTTAAGTCATACTGACAGTTCCATAGAGATCTGCTGTTTTATTAACCTTTAAGAAGGCTTTACATTCAGGTAGCATTATCTCTGCATTATTATACCAAAGAATCGCACATAAGTTTATCCCAGAAGGATTATTAAGGGGCAAAAGTTTAAAGATCCATATGTTTAGGTATCTGGTCAAAAGTCCAGGCAACAAAAATGCAAAAAAAACAAAACAAAACAAAAAACCAACCGACCAAACAAACAAACAAAACAAACAAACAAAACAAAACAAAAAAGGTAACAATGAATTGCAATTTTATATACATGTATTTATAAAGAATTTATATTAAAACAATGGATTCTCAACTCTTCTATGAAATATTCGCATCGAACATATACCAAATGGAGTACACGTCTCTTTACAGAATCAGCCTACTGCTTATGTTTCGGGAATCGCATTGAAACATGCCTCAAACTTGTACAGAGTGTGTTATTATACTAGTATACCATGATTTCTTGCATATCATATTAAGATACTTAGTATATTGATTATGAGTGTAGATCATACATGTAGTTGGTTACTTCAGGAATTATGTGTTTTGTTATCTCG
>NW_026928116.1:0-32500 GCF_032062105.1 Saccostrea cuccullata | reverse complement strand
TTCCAATATCGTCAAAATGCCTAGAAATAAAACTAATTGACAGTCATTTTGATATGAAATGATAATCACTTTGAATATCGGAATCTATCATTATGACAAGAATACAGTCAAATAAAATCGTTGAAGTGTACTCATGGTGACTTTTAATTAGTCAAGGTAGGCTATCGAGTTAGTCAGTATGATTTTTCTCGAGTCGTCAAAATGAGCTCAACATATTGTCTAATTGACTAACTGCACCCTCATCTGGAGGACAATCAATCTGATTATTTTTTTAGGTCATGGTGACTTACTTAAATTTTCAGTGTAGGGTTGTTCGAAAAATTCGTGAATGATGTCGATCTTCATTAAACTACTTTCAAGAAATTTAAAATAAATTCAACATCATGTGTTCCAATATTGTCTTTGTTGATTTGTGAAGCTTCGTTTCATGGGCGTCGGAAGCAAATTGAAAGGGGGGGACTAACCGAAAGTGTGGGGGGGGGCTTAACCAACAAAAAAAGGTAAATCCCAATTTTCAATGCCTATATAATAGTTATTTTTGTAAAAAAAAAAAAGGGGAGGGTTAATCCTCCCTAGCCCCCCCCCCCCCCCCCCCCTTAACGACTCTTATGCGTTCCGATTTAATAGAAATCAATTTATTTCATTTTAAGATTAACATGTTTTGTGACCAGGGGGCATATGTATTGATTCCTGTAACATTTTAAGAGTATATTCCGGATTTTTCCCGAGTATAAGATAAATTTGCATCGTTATCTGCTCTTCTGTGACGTTCTACAACATCATCGTGTTTTGCCATTTTCAATGAGGACTACATGCACCTCTATCTCAAATGGATTTATTTTCAACGAAGCAAAATATCGAGGTATAACTTGGAAAATGAATCAATGTATCAGTTCTCAATTTAAAAGTCAGGAATTTTTTTTTCGCTTTTGCTCCATTTCAGGAATTTTGACCTGCGCCACGAACCGATTTTTGCAGTTTTTATATCTGAATATGTTTGAAATAAATAATGATACTTTTAAAAAGATTAATAAAAATCATTGGAATTTATTGTTAAAATATTTCTACCAAAGGATGTATTCGCTTTAACAAAAGAATTGACCTATAGGAGAGAACAATTTCCCGGAAAAAGTGACATTAAAAAATTAATCTTTATTTGTTGTTTTCTACCGTATATATGTCTAACTTTTTAAAATTTGTGTTTTATACCTAAAATTTCTTAGTTACAACTTTACAATAAACCTCCAAACTTGGCCTAAACACCATTTTGTCCGATAAAGCGTTGATTTTTGCATGAATTTTGGCCTAGAAGTCCTTCAGGGCAGGCCTGCCCCTAAATAAAATTGTGATATTTTGATAGATTTGGATGTAAGGATGAATTTAAAATAAGATTTTTTAGGGGCACCCCTGCCCTAGGTAGAAATTCACAAAAAACTTACAAAAAATAAGGAAATCTGATTTTGATAATCCGCTTCAAATTTATACCTATAAATTTTATAGTTAGACTAGCTCAGTTGAAATACACTAGACAAAATTGCTAACGCACCACTCAAAATTCTTCTTTGTGTATTGAACATTTGCTTAATTGATATAAGTACATATAATACGTCATATTTTCCAATACAATGGGATTTAAAAATGTCCTGGTGTCAGAACAAAACCCCAAAAATGACCTTCTTGCCCGAAAACCAATTTCCCGACATGCATTGCGAGCTCCTTTTTTGCCCAGATATATGCATTGCTAATTACCGATGATGGTCCTTGAGGTTACACCAGAAACAGTCTCCCAATTTAAAAAAATGAAATAATATGCAGTGATTGACAATTATATCGCCTGCTAGTCATCCAATGCATTGGTGTCCACACCCAGTCCACGTAACTTCCGGTTGCCCGTATATTTTTGAACGACATTGAAATTGTAATGTGTTGTTTACTTAATGGCTTGGCTATTTAGAGTGAACATTTTTATGTCTACTAATCTATTTTCTACAATTTTTCACCAGAAGAATAAATATTGTTTTCATTGTTTTAATTTTTTACATATCTTTCCAAAGGAACCCCCTGCAGGCATCATATTGTCTTTTTATCACGCTCAACTGGGATCAAATGCCGCATACGGAATAATTTTTTTTCCTGATTTTCCAATTAGTACAAACATAAAGGACAAAATTGGAAAGAAAAAATTTGAAATTTATTCCTCCAAATTAGTATGGACACGATTTTCACGTTTTCTATGAAATGGTCACACTTCAGTTATACATTGTAATCATTTATCAATTAAGACCTTTAAATGTTTTAATTTTTGATTTTGTAACATAATAATATATCAAATACATCTTGAACAAGTTTTGAAAAGTAAAATATTACTTTCACTTGGTGGTGCGTTAGCAATTTTGTCCAGTGTATGTGCTGACTTTTATATTGTGCAAACGAACATTTTACAGTCGGGGGTTCGAATCCGCCTAGTACCACACTTTTAAAATTTAAAAATTTTCGCCTTTTCAAAGACTATTTTAATAATTTTTATAGCCTTGTGTATTTTCCTTCAATTATATATCCTTTATGCATGCCCATTCTTGATATAAGGAACACTAAAGAGATAACAAATCGTAGAAATCCAATGTACAGTTGTCAGTCAGGCGGAACAAACCTCAGTATAAGTACACTTTCTCCGAGGACAAGAATAACTCACTCTGTGTTACTCAATACAGGTACTTTTACCAGCATTGAGCTGTGATGAATGTCAATTGTATATATTCCTTAGAATTTAATAACATTGTTTTTGGCTACATACATATTGATCAGTAACTGTCCTCCTCGGATTTGATTTAGGCCTATATAATTTGCACACATTAATCATGTTAATGGAATGTTTTACTTCATTCACAGATAACATTGCCTAGACATAAAGAATAGAATTTCAGAGGCAGTAAACATCACCATTATACACAATGAGAAGTAAAGACAAATATCAATTATTACATTTTGAGATAACAAACTCAGAAAATCAATGGAAGGATTCCTCATACCTCTACTCGCTGAAAAAAAAGATTCAGGAAAAACAAATTGTTATATGTATTCAGCCTAATGCCATTAATCAGAACGGAAATCGACAAGCTTTTAGTAGAGAAAAAAACCAAGCCCGGTCCTATAGGTCAAATCCCTATTTATAATGAAGTGATCCTTTGGATAAAATATGAAAACGGAAAAGATATGACAGATCCTAGAAGTTCACGAACTTTCATGTGATCGACTCGATCACACACAAAGTTAACACTTCTTTTTACCTTAATAAAAGCAACTTTTTCTAAATACCATATAGATATTGTGTATATATTTAATTTGCAGTTTTAAGTATAAGCTCGGAAACTTATGGGGGATGTCCGGCCACCTTTAGTGAAGTGAGAACAAAATGTAAACATTTCTTCAAATGGCTAAAATACATTATATTTTGATCAAATTTTAAGTCCTTATGATAAAGATACAATAAATATGCATAACTGAATGCATGTTGTGTATATATAATCAATACTTTTGCAGAAAAATGCTTTTGATATGCTCTTTAGAACTGCGCAGCTACAGAATTCAGCAGAGCCTTAAAAAATCCCCAAAAATATGCAAACTGTGCACTAATGTTCTCTCTACAACCATTTGTTGAGAAAATGTCTAAATTTTGCACTTTTAAATGATAATTTCAAGTTCAAAACAAGGTACCGTTGTCTTCAAAAAGAGTGCAAAGAACCATGAAAGTAGTTCATGGATAGCAGCACGTGGTCTATTTTTAGCACAGAATTTTGCTTTCCAGACCTCTTCTTAATATGGAGGTACATAACAATCTTTTAATATAGAAGAGAATTACAGTTGCAAAATATTTCAAATAATATGAACACTTTTAAAAGAGGAAAGGTGTTATAGTGTTGCTTGAAGTAATTTATTTAGTATTATTATCGAACAGTTGTTAAATAGTGTACGTATTGATATAAAAAAATCTTAAAGTCTTTGATTCCAGGTAAGGAAAAATAAGCACCATCAAAGTTAAAAATTAAGAGTTTGTAAGTTTGCCATAGAAAACTTACTAGTATATTATCTATTAAAATGTTAATTATCACCTATGAAACACAAAGAAATAAGACACATATAATCGATACGAATGACCTTGTTTTAATACCTACTAGTACGATGGGTGATCAAAAAGTTCGAACTATCTCTATATCTACTGACAAAACCACAATTCAGATGAGCCAAACACAAGTTCTATAAATAGCATATGCTGAAGTTTTGCTCCCTGTTTGTGATGTCACAATCTGAAAATGACGTCATGCAGGTACTTGTGACGAAAATTCTATTTGCCCATATTGTCAAAATTAAAATTTTACAAAGTAAAGAAAAAAAAATCAACATAATTAGATATTTTATACCATCTTTAAAATGACGTTTGGTGGTCCTCCCAACTCAGAGAAAAATTATTGGGTCCGTATTTATAGGTGAGAAAGAAATTCCTTAAAATTCAAACATAATTGTTGACGGAAGAAAAAGAAAAAAATATCGTGTATAGGGATGTAAACAAAAATGAGTCGGGCCATTTCCAGGCAGTAGATCGGGAGAGAGGGCAACCAAATATTTTTATAACAAGTGGTCTTATAAGGCTAGTACATATTCCATCACGTACTTAGTAATGCAAAATTTTTGAATCTTTTGCACTATTTTGAAAAACAAACATAGGATTTTCGGGGGGGGGGGGGGGGCTCTCACTTTTTTGCGATGATAGACATAGCATATGCAATGGACCTTTCTTTGCAAACATTGTACTCGCTTATAAATTTCAAAGAAACAACTTAATATATTTTTTCAAGCTTCGTATGTTCAATGAGCGAGAGCTTACAACGTTGTCAACATAATGAGACATGATGCTTTTTATGTCCAAACATTACTCCATACAATGTGTTGGTCATTGCAAACAATCTAGCTATTTATGTGAGGTGCCTGAAGGAAATCCTATAACTGCCTATTTTTTCTATCTAACTTCTAAACAAAATATACATATGTACCAATTTTCGAATGTAAGACATGTAATTACAAATTAGTGAAAAAAAACTATTGATTATTACTTAGTAATTTCTTGTCTTTATGTTATTATGGTCGCATGTTATAGCTTTGTAAATTGTATTTTCAAGAATTATGGATAATGAAAAGAAAAAAGCGAAACAAATGGTTGTAGCCAGTATAACACCATTTTCAAGGCATTTATCATCTCGTAAATGCTGTAAGAAATGTATAATATATTCGCTAATTTAGACAGAGAATATATATATAGAAGAAATGTATAATATATTCTATGATACAAATAACTTATGGAGAATGAAGTGTTGGGCGGGGAGAGTGGGTGCTGATTCAGGTGACCTTGTATATGAAGTTCACATCCACTACGATATGTAAATTATATTAACCATCCCTTTATTCTGAGGTCCCTAATCAAGCCAATGTTACAATTGATAATAGATGTGTAGATCATAAGACTGAAATTTTGTCCCTCACTTTTACTGAAAGTGGGGAATATTACTTTCGGTCCGTCCGTCTGTAGAACTGTCTAGCTGTTTTTCTGTCTGTCTGTAACACTTTCTTTTTCGCGCGATATCTCGAGAAGCTTTTTGGTTTTTACAATGAATTTTACATATAACAACTTCCCCTGGTGTAATTATAAGAATCCTATAAATTTTGAGATTAAAAGTTCATAAAGGTCAAGGTCGCAAAATCATAAATTTTGTCTATTTTAACACTTTCGTTTTGGCGCGATATCTTGAGAAGAAGTTGAGCTTTTCCTATAAAATTTTATGCCACAACTCACTAAAGTTATTACCTAAGAAATACCCCTATTGATTTTGGGGTCAAAAGGTTAAAGTTGTAATTTCATACATTTCGTGTGTGTATAAAACTTTAATTTCCGGGCCATATCTCAGGTAGCTTTTAAAGTTTTTGCAATCTTATCTTATATCTTAACTCCCCATGGCCCCGCCCATCCTCGTTAAAGTGTCCCCCTCGCCACCCCCATCCATCCCCATACCCGCCATCATCACATTAGCTTGTGCTGATTCATTCTTTACCATAACAGCATTTATTCAACATCAATAAAACATTAGCTTAAAATCATAAACACATTTTTATAGTTAAGAATACAATTCAATGAAAAGGGAGAACAAAATCAATATTCAATACAGTCAGTTTACTCTATCACTTTACATGGTCAATTTGATGTTACGTACTTTGAATTTAAATTCGACTTTAGAAATGTTTTGGCCGGAATGTGTCGAGCACATTATGCCGTGTGTACTGTGAACATTTGCACATTTTGTCACATATATATTGTGTTGAAGAGTGTATTTATTACGTTTGTGAGAGAGAGAGAGAGAGAGAGAGAGAGAGAGAGAGAGAGAGAGAGAGAGAGAGAGAGAGAGAGAGAGACTGACGCACACACTTACACATAAGCATAGACAAAGTGTAAGGCAGATATATAAGTAAACAAGCTGTAATTATCCAGCATAACTCGCAATAAAGTAGGGAAAAAGGTTTGGTCAGAACATTTGTCCAGGATTTAGTCTTTATCACTTTATTCCTTTGGCTGGTTCCGAATTTTGACCAGTTCCGAATAATTATTAATTTAAGAGCTGAAAATTAATACATTAAAAGGTGTAAAAATAAACTGATACATATGGTAAGAAGGCATATACTAGTATACTTATTAGTGTTTGAATTATGCGAAGTTTTGTTTTTTTTTTCCGTCAAAATTTGGAACTGGCCAGACGACTGTACATATCGCAGATGCCTGAAATTTTGGCACATTATTTGTTGAGGCATGCCATATGGTGATATTCATTTTTGTTCACTACTGATGTCAGCTTCCTGTTTATCCGTGCGTCTGTCCGTGTCATACATATCAATAATTTTTGTCGCAGTTTTCTCAGTAACTTCTTATTGCAGATGCTTGGAATGTTAGCACATACTCTTTTGAGGCATGCCATATGGTGGGATTTCTTTAATATAATCAACTTTCTATTGATGCATCTACCTGTATTAACTGAACTTAATAGTATATATTAATATGATAGTGTATCCATATGTATATAAATTTACATCAGAGCGGGGATATTTCTAGTGAGCATTGGGTCACAGACTTCTTGTTGGTGTTTGGGTTAACATTTTTTGCTCGACTGAGCTGAAAGCCCGTGGGCTTTTCTGATCACATTTTGTCTGGCATCCTGTAATTTTTTCACATTTTCAGCTTCTTCTTATAAGTAGATCTATTCAATTTCAACCAAACTTGCCACAAATCATCAGTGGATTAAGGGCATCAAGTTTGTTCAAATGAGGAGCCGTGCCTTCTTTCTTGGAAAGTAGTTATGAATTACTGAAAATTTAGTGGCATCTTTTAAACATTTTTTGTCTCATGGGGAAAGGATGGGGCTACAATAGGTGATCCAAGTTTTTCATAGAATATATAAGAATTATTTCAAAATCTATTGCAATTCTGAAATACGCATGTTTTTTTAACTTGTATCTAATAACTTACTGCCCGACTATTAAATTGCACTTTCACAGATGTCATGACCAACAATCATATACATGTAGTGCTGTATATAATTCTGATGTCGACTGCTAGTGAGTGTGAATCGTGCATGCTGATTCGAAGGAAGAAATTCTGTGATTTTCTTCGGCATTAGACTGAACTGAATCGAAGTGCAATCAACGCTAATCTTTATATTACTCATGGGAGTGGTGCTAGGCAACTATTAATAGTGTCTGCAATTGTGAGGAAAGGGTGCAAAACTGTTTCAAATTACAAACTAAATCTTAATAAACTTTATTCTCAGAGAACAATTTGAGGACTTAATTAAATATTTTCAACATTGTGTGTGTGTGTGTGGGGGGGGGGGGGGGTCAATATCCAATACGTGCTCAATAATATTGATGAGTAAAACTATAAAATGGACATATAGCAGGGAATAAACGAGTAAACAATAAATAAATTAAAGTGAATCATGTTTAAGGTGATAGCAGAAAGTCTGCGCAGCGAACTTCTGCATAGTTTATAAAAAAAAATAAAGAATGTTTTACTGGTGTCGGAGAAAGTGCTAGATTCTTGACTATTTTAACAATCCATATCTCTTAATTAAGCATCCTCTTTAGATCTATAGAACAGCCCGATTACACGTTATAATTAAATTTCAATGTAGCATTTTATTGCAGCTGCTTCCATGGAGTTAATAAATGCCAAAATGCTTGAAAAAAATTATTTGTCATTTAGTGAACATATGCAATCTCATGAAATCTATATATATTTGATTCTCGATTTGAATACGATTTTCGTGGATACTCGCACGTATGATTGATATACACAGAGAAATTTGAATTAATGAAATACAGTAGCTCTACACAGTAGATTATTAAACTTATTAGATATGCCTAATTAACAAGTTGAATTGCACGTTATTAATATAAACATTTTATGGTGTGTACGTGTTTGAAAGACTGTGTGGATTTCAAGTTAAAACATTATCCAAGAGAATTATTGTTGAACACAACGAATTCCATATCAGATGTAGCTAGGTAATTTCGGGAGGGTTCGGGCTTCATCAAGAAGGTTCAATGGATCAGTTCCCTCTCTGGGAGTATAATCATTTGATGTGAACTTTGAAGCGTTTGAAACATTTCATATCAGCAAGAAGCCCTATAGAGCATACAGATAACCTAAAAGTTTCTGAAGATATTTTTAGGTTTGGAAATCTGATGCACAAACACTATGTACATATAACATGTCAAGATGACAATTTTCTGAAGGTTGAAAATGAAATACATTCAGTTGTTAATAAAACGAATCTTTAGATTGGAGGCATTCAGAATTTTTGACTGCTTTTGAACCAAATGATTTGTAGATGGATATCATTCATGTTGATTTTATATGATATTATATAAGATTTTTATCCCCAAGCCTGATTTATAAGCAATTTTTCTTATCATATCTTTTTTAAATAACAATCAATATATTACACTGCGTTTTATATTATGAATGCACACTATTTTCTTCATCATTTTCATGCAACCCCCCCCCCATTCAACCTCGAGAGTTGTTGGACTTTTTTTTTTTCACAAATTATATTTATTACACTTATTCATAATGTGTACCATAGGCAATAATCGTGAAAAAAAAAACAAAAATTCGTTCCACACACATAAACACTCCATCCATCACCCTAAAAGACCCCATTATAGTTTCCCTTAAAATGTGTAGTGGGGTATTTATTTGTGGTTGAAAGATTTTTTTGGATTTTTCACAATATTTCTCCTAAGATACACATGATGAATAAGTTTAATAAATATAATTAATGAAAAAAATATCCAGCAAGCCCTGGGGTTGAATATCGAAGGGGAGGGGGTGTCCTGTCCACATGTACCTGTGGGATAAAGGGGTAAACATGTGATAAAGATTGTTTACCATTTCATAAACAGGTATTCTTAACAATCGTTACACTGTAAACGTGTGTTTAAATTAAAATGTGAATTGACATATCCAGTACCAAGTGGATTTAACGTACCGTTCTCAACCGCTAAACAAGGGCTGGCAATTGTTACCATACAATTAGTATTAGGGAAAATCTTAAGAAATGTGTTTCATAAAAACAAAACCAAACCGCATTATGCAATATTGGTTTTTTTTAAAAATCTTCAGGCATGATGGGGCGAGGGGTGTGTGTTAGATTTCTCTGATTCTCTGACCTCTGCAGAACTGTAGCTCTCCGAAAAAAATATATTGGCAGACCGGAGAGCTACAATGCCACCCGTTAAAAAAAACTATATTTATTGCGCACAAAAAATAATAATCATTGCGTATTTTTATTAAGCATTCACTCACTGATTCTTTCACCTCACTCATCCATTTCAGTATCACCTATATGTGTAATATACAAAAAAGTTTTTTCAATATACACACAATATATATGTGTGTTCACATATTACATTATGTTTACTATCACTATAAGAAACAAGAGGCCCAGGGGCCACAAAAGCTAAGCACATCAGGCTTGAATTTACTCCCCCCCCCCAGGCATTCATTATTTGAACAAACTAGAATCTACACTACCTGAGGATGATTCCTTATAAATATCACTAATCATAGCTTTGAAGTACTTGAAAAGAAGATTTTAAAAGGTTTCCCTATATATCCCTATATAAAAATTGGGTCGGCCATTTTGGCCCCATCCTTTCCCCGGGGGACATGATTTGAACAAACTTGATCTACACTACCTGAGGATGATTCCACATGAGTTTCATCTTTCCTGGCCCAGTGGTTCTGGAGAAGAAGATTTTTAAAGATTTTTCTAATATATTCCTATGTAAAACTTGGGTCGGCTATTTTGGTCCCACCCTTGCCCCGGGGGGCATGATTTGAACAAACTTGAATCTACACTACCTGAGGATGATTCCACATGAGTTTCATCTTTCCTGGCCCAGTGGTTCTGGAGAAGAAGATTTTTAAAGATTTTTCCTATATATTCCTATGTAAAACTTGGGTCGGCCATTTTGGCCCTACCCTTGCCCCGGGGGGGGGGGGGCATGATTTGAACAAACTTGAATTTACACTACCTGAGGATGATTCCACATGAGTTTCATCTTTCCTGGCCCAGTGGTTCTGGAGAAGAAGATTTTTAAAGATTTTTCCTATATATTCCTATGTAAAACTTGGGTCGGCCATTTTGGCCCCACCCTTGCCCCGGGGGGCATGATTTGAACAAACTTGAATCTACACTACCTGAGGATGCTTTCATATGAGTTTCATCTTTCCTGGCCCAGCGGTTCTGGAGAAGAAGATTTTTTAAAAATGCCATTAATTTTTAACAAATTTATGATTATCTCCCCTTGGAAAAGGGCGTGGCCCTTCATTTGAACAAACTTGAATCCCCTTCACCCAAAGATACTTTGTGCCAAGTTTGGTTGAAATTGGCCCAGTGGTTCTTGAGAAGAAGTCGAAAATGTTAAAAGTTTACAGCGACGACAACAACAACAACGACAACGCCAACGACAACGACAGACGACGGACAAATTTTGATCAGAATAGCTCACTTGAGCCTTCGGCTCAGGTTAGCTAAAAAGAGAAAAAACAAACAAAAGTAAAAATTACAATGTTTCTTTATGAATGTTATAAAGCTGATTATTATTCAAATAGATTGTTTAACAATAGCCATCTCTTTTTGAACTGGGTGTCTTCCATATACAATGTATATTTAATGCAAGCAAGTATTTTTCAAAACTATAGTATTTACATGTTGTATTTTTAACTTCGTTGAATATCAAAGGTTTACAATTTCTAGATTTACAAGCAAGATAATAACATTTAAAGATGTGTTTTCTTTGCCAGAAATACCTTACATAACAGAAATTGGGTCTAAGTTAATATCTTTTCCAGTTTTTTTGTAAAATCCATTCTTCTAAACAATTCCATATTCCCTTAACAGAAAGACAGTAATAAAAAAGATGCTTCAACGTTTCCTGCTCTATAGATTACAGACAGAGCACAGTGGCTTATCTTTAATTTTAGATAAAAACAATAAGGTACAAGTTCCATGAATCCTATGTATGATCTTACAATTGACCCATTTGAGATTTGAATTTTAAATTAAACATTTTAAGTTTGAAAAAGGTCTTTTCAGTTAAAGTCATTCTGCAAACCTAAATCTCTTGTCCATTTTGTAACACATACCGGTTGGTTATAACGCTTAGATAGAAAGAAATTGTATAATGATTTACAGCCAGAATCATCCTGAAAGGATCTGAATATGTGTATATTCCAATAGCTGATGTTCTACATTGTTTGACTTTGGACCATTTTTTTTAAAATGGAAAGTCTAAGCCCATCATAATTAGTAAATGGGATTAATGGAAATACAATTAAAAGATAACAAATTACCTTCGGTATTAGATCAGACACAATATGACCAACCATTTGCTTGTAATTGTTCGTAAAAACAGATTTACTTTGTACTCTGACACTACTGTTAAACAATAAAGGTTATTTCATGACCTGAAAAATATTTTCAGGTTCAAATAAATTAATAAATTCTTTATAGTTAGAAAGAACTTATTTCCAAAACATATTATTTATTGTTGTACTAAAAAATAAGGCATTTTCTGATCCAAACTGTAAATGTTTTTTTTTTATATTACAGCCTGTAGGTTCCATGAATGTTCTAGGTAGAGACCGTATATATCAACCTCCTGATCCAAGTGAGCTTAAGTGACTTAATAAATGTTGGCAAATGTAGCATTCTAATATAAAGCCACCGTCATCATAATTCAAAACCATTATATTTCGAGCTATTTTATCATTTTTATTGTGCCATACTAACTTAAAAAAAAAAAAAATCTCATGGTTTTTCATTGTCTCATCACATGGTTTTGGCAAAGTTAACAATAAATGTGTAATTTTTGAAAGAAAAAGAGATTTTTTAAAGGTATTTTTACCCAGAGGTGTTATATGCATTTTCCTCAGCGACTCATTTCTTTGTTTATATCAATAATTCTGTTAATAAAATTTATCTCTTCAATATTGTCAAGACTGGCATTAAATGTTATTCCCAATATTGTAAAGTTCTCAGATGTCCACTCTAAATTATATTCATTGCACAATTTTTCATTACAATTACTTTTTGAACCAGTCCATATGGCTTTTGTCTTACAAAGATTAGGCTTTAAACCTGAAAATTTAGCAAACTGGAAAAGAAGATCTAGTGCACTATTAAAACTTCTTTTCAGACCCATTCAAAAATATCACTGTATTATCTGCATATTGCAATAAGCAGACTGTTTCTATACAAATTTTTATACCCTTTATATTTTTATTTGGTCTAATAAGGTGACCCATTATCTTGACACAAAGATTGAAAATGTATGGTGAGACAGGGTCTCATTGACGACACTCTCTACCTATGAAAAGAATCTGGAAAAATACCATTCTGCAAAACACATAATGTGGCATTTTTATATAAAAGTTAAACCCATCTAATAATCACAACCAAATTTGAAATATTCTAAAGTCTTGAACAATACATTTTCTTGTTTTTCAATGCAAGTGATGCTTCTTCCTTGGTTATCAGACCCTCTAATTTTGAAGCTGACTCCAGTGAATGTTGTCCTTAATTTGTAAATTATTTAAATTTATATCTGATAAAGTGTTATCACAGGAGGAGTATAGATTAAGATTAAAATTTTCAATTTCTTTAAGAAATTCTTGTTGCGAGTTTATTTTTAAACCGTTTCAATAAATAAATATTGTTACTGTTTTATCCATGTAATTTCTCTAGATCTTTTCTAGACTCAAGAAATAGTTTTTAGGTTTCTCACCATATTCTACCCATTTAGCTTTTGTTCTTACAAACAGACCATTAATATGTGAATATATGAACTTCTTCAAATTTAGATTTTGCAGTATAAAGTTTTTCATCAGTTTCGTGAGAATCACTGAAATTTCTGATGATTTCTTATTCTTGTATTTCTTCTTCTAAAAGATTTTCTTCTCATTCTCTTTCCTATTTCTTTCTAGAACGATACTTTGGAGTGTTAATTCTTATCTCAAGAAGTAGCATTTCTAGGAATAATTGGTCATCAATTATAAAATTATTTTCTGTGTTTTCTATGTCCTTAATCATTACACGATTATATGGTGTAACTGCATACTGAAGTTTAATCCTATTTATTGTGTCTTTAACTAAAATTATATAGTTTTTATCTTTTAAGAGATCTAGAGAGCTATTAAACTTCCAGAACCCTTTACCTATCTTAAACTCTGAAAATAAAATATGAAGTTCAATAATTGAGTGATCAGTTCTGTACCCAGACTTTATATCAACCTTTTATCATATATTTGCATGTTGTTAGATAACCATTATTAGTCCCCTACCGGTGAAATCGGAGAGGACTATAGGCTTCCTCTGCGCCTGTCTGTCCGCCCCCGTCTGTCTGTCAGTCTGTCCTACTTGGTTTTCCGCACTTTTTTTCTAAACACTTGCAGATATTGAGCTGAATTTTAGTATGTGAGTGTATCTTGATGAGTTACAGATCAAGTTAAAATGTCGTTTCGCTTCATTGATTTTTGACAGAGTTATGGCATTTTTAATTTTTCATAATGGTTTAAGATCGGGTTTGTGCTGCGCTGAATTCCGATGGTCAACATGGTAAATACATGTATATGAAGCGAGAAAAAGACGTTGAAAAAAGGAGTTGAATTTTCGGCTTTGTATGGATTATTTTATTAGGTTAAAGGCATTCACAACCTCAAAATTAAGCAGTTTTACCTTGGTCATAACTTTTGTATATTATAAAATGACATCCTAAAGAAAAAGGGGAACCCGGTTGGTAAATATGAAGCATGGAAAAGACGTTGAAAAAATGAGTTAAATTTACGTCTTTCTGTGGATTATTTCATTAGGTTAAAGGCTTTCACAACCTCAAAATTAAACAGTTTTACCATGGTCATAACTTTTGCATATGACAACAATGACAACAACTGTAGTTACTATACATGTGGGTCACTGTAAATATGAATATACATGTAATATATATTATGGGATAAATAAAGCGAGTTTACATGCATACCACTCTGAGATTCACTATAATTAAATGCCATACCGTAAAAACCTATTGTTTGTGGGTCACTATATATATGCATATACTGAAATATGGAATATATAAATTGCACAAGATTTTAACTAATTAAATTGTTGGTCACTGAATATAAAGGGTGTTAAGAAAGTCCGTTCCACATTTTTCTTTTATTTTCAAAAAGAAATACGATGAGAAGATATTTACAATTTGTGATATTTCCAGTTTACAGACTCCATTCTTGCTACTGATAAGGTTTTATTTGTCTTTTGTTAAATCAATAAGGGGAGGGCAGATATTAAAACAGATTATGTCTGTTCAGAAAAATTACGGATGATACATATTCGTAACATATATTCAGCACGCAGGTCAAAACATCCTTTCAAATACTATGCGAAAATTATCAAATCTGTGAAATATTTTCAAAATAACAAACATATTCTTTTGAAAAGTGATATATCGTTCTTATACCTACGCTGGTCAGCTTGTCTAATGCAAGATAAGCTATGAAGAAACAAAAGTAAACTACCCTTTATTTTCACTCAAAATGACCAGTATTTCTATCATTCGAGTGCTTAAAAGATGTTATATTTTTTTCATATGGAAGAAAAATCCTATAATTTTCTGCTAGAAATTTTTTGCTATAAATCTAAAGCACACTCTTGTGATTTTGTCAGACTTGAAAATCCATCTCTTTAGTTAAGCACTTATTTGAAATTTTTGAAAATATTTCATCCCGGAACGAACTTTCTTAACACCCCTTATGTATACATGTATAATAAATTAATTAATAAATATATACTTCATGTGATTTAAAGTGACTGCGGGCCACTGTATAATATATTAGAAATTGAAGGGGGGGTTGATGTAGTGATTGTACCGGTTTGTGGGTCCCTGTTTATATATATGTATATAATGGACGTGGGATAAATATATTGCACGTGATTTTCACTGATTGTTGGTCACTGTATATATGCATTTTATAAGTTTGGAATAATATATTGCACGTGATTAAAACTGATTGTGAGTTACTGTTTATAAATATAAAATGAATTGTGGGATAAATTATCGCACGTGATTATAACTGATTGTGGGTCAATGTTTATATGTTATAAAGAATTGTTGGATAAAAAAAGTAAGAAAATCGTTTATTATAGCGGCATGTGTTATCATACAATACAAACATATCAGAAACATTTAAGGTAATACAAATATTCAAACTCGGCCCTTCGGACCTATATGTCACTTTTAACAACATGAACAAAATAAAGGAAATATATATACCGCTACACAATAATATTTTGCATAGCGGTTTTCTGTACAACAAAGCTTGCATATGCATGTATGATTAATGTAGATATTTTGAGGTGTGCCTAGGAAAATGCGTTAAAAGGAAAATAAAAGTATTTAGATCCAAAATAGAAGAAGTTGGGTTTTAATAAACGCTAGTTAATAAATCTGAGCTGTACATTTCAAGTATTCTGTACAATTCAATAAAAGTGGCACTCGTTCTCTACTTCTAAATATACTGCACGTGATTATTACTGATTGTGGGTCACTGTTTGTATGTATATATAATGAATGGGGGGGGGGGGGTAATGTAGTGATTATACCAGTTTGTGGGTCACTGTATACAAGTTTATAACGGATTGTGCGATAAATATATTGCACTTGATTAAAACTGATTGTGGGTCACTGTATATATGTAAATAATGAATTGTGCAATAATATATTGCAGGTGGTTGAAACTATGGATCGCTGTATATATTGTATATAATGAATTATGGGATAAATATACCGCACGTTATTATACATGATTGTGGGACACTTTATGTATAATAAATGTAATGATTATCGCTGTTTGTGGGTCACTATATATATATAACATCTTGGGGCAGTTGATTGTATAAATTATATTTCGAGAGAGGATATCCCTAGAATATCTTGTTAAAATTCTTATAAATAATGTATCGCAGTGAATCATTATTTGATATGGTCCGAAAGTAATTATAAAGTAATATTGAAAATTTTGTAGAATAAGTATATTGCACGTGATTGAAACTGATTGTGAGTTACTGTTTATAAATATAAAATGAGTTGTGGGATAAATTATCGCACGTGATTATAACTGATTGTGGGTCATTGTTTATATGTTATAAAGAATTATTGGATAAATAAGTAAGTAAATCGTTTATTATAGCGGCATGTGTTATCACACAATACAATCATATCAGAAACATTTACGGTAATACAAATATTCAAACTCGGCCCTTCGGACCTATATGTCACTTTTAACAAAAATTAAGGAAAAATATATACCGCTACACAACGATATTTTGCATAGCGGTTTTCTGTACAAAATTGTTGGATAAATAAGTAAGAAAATCTATTATTATAGCGGCAATACAAACATATCAGAAACATTTACGGTAATACAAATATTCAAACTCGGCCCTTCGGACCTATATGTCACTTTTAACAACATGAACAAAATAAAGGAAATATATATACCGCTACACAACAATATTTTGCATAGCGGTTTTCTGTACAACAAAGCTTGCATTTGCATGTATGATTCATATAAATATTTTGAGGTGTGCCTAGGAAAATGCGTTAAAAGGAAAATAAAAGTATTTAGATCCGACATAGAAAAAGATGGGTTGCAATAAACGCTAGTTAATAAATCTGATATGTATTTCAGGTATTCTGTACAACTCAATAAAAAGTGGCACTCGTTCTCTACTTCTAAATATACTGCACGTGATTATTACTGATTGTGGGTCACTGTTTGTATGTATATATAATGAATGTGGGGGATGGGGGTGGGGGTTGATGTAGTGATTATACCAGTTTGTGGGTCACTGTATACAAGTTTATAACGGATTGTGCGATAAATATATTGCACTTGATTAAAACTGATTGTGGGTCACTGTATATACATAATGAATTGTGCAATAATATATTGCAGGTGGTTGAAACTATGGATCGCTGTATATATTGTATATAATGAATTATGGGATAAATATACCGCACGTTATTATACATGATTGTGGGACACTTTATGTATAATAAATGTAATGATTATCGCTGTTTGTGGGTCACTATATATATATAACATCTTGGGGCAGTTGATTGTATAAATTATATTTCGAGAGAGGATATCCCTAGAATATCTTGTTAAAATTCTTATAAATAATGTATCGCAGTGAATCATTATTTGATATGGTCCGAAAGTAATTATAAAGTAATATTGAAAATTTTGTAGAATAAGTATATTGCACGTGATTAAAACTGATTGTGAGTTACTGTTTATAAATATAAAATGAATTGTGGGATAAATTATCGCATGTGATTATAACTGATTGTGGGTCATTGTTTATATGTTATAAAGAATTGTTGGATAAATAAGTAAGTAAATCGTTTATTATAGCGGCATGTGTTATCACACAATACAATCATATCAGAAACATTTACGGTAATACAAATATTCAAACTCGGCCCTTCGGACCTATATGTCACTTTTAACAAAAATTAAGGAAAAATATATACCGCTACACAACGATATTTTGCATAGCGGTTTTCTGTACAACAAAGCTTGCATTTGCATGTATGATTAATATAAATATTTTGAGGTGTGTCTAGGAAAATGCGTTAAAAGGAAAATAAAAGTATTTAGATCCGACATAGAAAAAGTTGGGTTGCAATAAATGCTGGTAAATAAATCTGATCTGTATTTCAAGGATTCTGTACAATTTAATAAAAGTGGCACTCGTTTAATACTTTTTGTATCTATATATAATGAAAAAAATACATAAATTTATACTATATTGCACGTGATTATTACTGATTGTGGGTCACTGTTTGTATGTATATATAATGAATAGGGGGGGGGGGGGGATCGCTGTTAATGTATTAAAACCAGTTTGTGGGTCACTGTATACAAGTTTATAACGGATTGTGCGATAAATATATTGCACTTGATTAAAACTGATTGTGGGTCACTGTATATATGTACATAATGAATTGTGGGATAAATATAATGATTATCGCTGTTTGTGGGTCACTATATATATATAACATCTTGGGGCAGTTGATTGTATAAACTATATTACTAGAGAGGATATCCCTAGAATATATAGTTAAGATTCTTATAAATAATGTATCGCAGTGAATCATTATTTGATATGATCCGAAAGTAATTATAAATTAATATTGAAAATTTTGTGGAATAAATATATTGCACGTGATTAAAATTGATTGTGAGTTACTGTTTATAAATATAAAATGAATTGTGAGATAAATTATCGCACGTGATTATAACTGATTGTGGGTCACTGTTTATATATTATAAAGAATTGTTGGATAAATAAGTACGTAAATTGTTTATTATAGCGGCATGTGTTATCATACAATACAAACATATCAGAAACATTTAATAGAAATATTCAAACACTCGGCTCTTCGGACCTATATATGTCAGATTAAACAAAAAAAAAAAAAAATAAATGAAATATATATACCGCTACACAAAAATATTTTGCATAGCGGTTTTCTGTACAACAAAGCTTGCATTTGCATGTATGATTAATATAAATATTTTGAGGTGTGCCTAGGAAAGTGCGTTAAAAGAAAAATAAAAGTATTTAGATCCGACATAGAAAAAGATGGGTTGCAATAAACGCTAGTTAATAAATCTGATCTGTATTTCGAGTATTCTGTACAATTAAATAAAAAGTGGCACTCGTTCTCTACTTTATCATTAGAATAAAAAATACATAAATATATTACTGATTGTGGTTCACTGTATGTATATAAAAAATTGGGGGGGGGGATAATGTAGTGATTATACCAGTTTGTGGGTCACTGTATATATGTATAAAACGGATTGTGCAATAAATACATTGCACTTGATTAAAACTTATTGTGGGTCCCTGTATATACATTGTATGTTAATAATGAATTGTTGGATTAATATATTGCAGGTAGTTAAAACTGTGGGCCATTGTTTATGTATATAATGAATTATGGGATAAATATACCGCACGTTATTATACATGATTGTGGGACACTCTATGTATAATAAATGTAATGATTATCGCTGTTTGTGGGTCACTATATTTATATAACATTGTTGGGCAGTTGATTGTATGAATTACACTAAAATATAAAATAAAATACACTAGAATATCCATAGAATATCTTGTTACGATTCTTATAAATAATGTATCGCAGTAAACCATTATTTAATATGAAAATTTTATATTGAAATCAGCGAAACTGTTCTTAATGGTTTATTCTACTTTGTACATAAGTAAATATACATACATGAATATATTTATTGATATTTTATCAAACATTAATTCTTATGTCTTTTCATTGTAAATTACAGCAAATAATATAATTATATAGCATAAAATAATATTGCGGGTCATAGAATTTATATATGAAGAGCATTGTGCGATTTATATAGTTTATCCCACAATGCTCTATATATATGAATGTTTTGACCCACAATTATATACAATACGTATAACATTAACTCAAAAATTATATTATATATTATATAAGGACCATATATAACGCCTAAATCATGAATATGGCATAGCTATGCAATGTAGAAATGCGAGATCCCATATATATATATATATATATATATATATTTTTTTTTTTTTTTTTTTTTTTTTTACCAGCTTAGACTGAGTTGTAGTGGGGGCATTTATTTTCTGCGGTGCCCACAAACAACCTCATATACCTGATTGTTTACTCTCTGGGGATTTCAGGAAAAAGGGAGAAGAATGTGAATAGGGTTGGTTATGTCAGCAATTGCTTACTCAGTGGTAGAGCAATTACAAGAGAAGGTCTCAGGTTCAAGTCCTAGTCTGATAAACACTTCTCTCTACCAGATTATACTTTGTCTAGTACAATGTATAAAAATTACAAATTTTTATGGGCCGGGGCTTAATTCTGATTATTTCTAAGGTATGAAGAGAGCCATGAATTGTATTAATCTTCCATGAATGTAAACTTTGGAATATTAAGAACTTTGCTCTACAACCATAAAATCACATCCCAGTGAACCAATATATTTTCCTCACATTGTAAAAAAAAAAATGAACTCGCAGAAAAAAAAATATTGATAAAATTTGCTTTGTTGTTCATGGTCCCTCAGATCCCAGGAGGGAGGAACCCTGGCACTGCAATATTTCACAAAATTATTCAAAATCTGGATCAGCTGAGAAAAGGAGGTGAAGTTGTCCCAAATTTGTCCCCTTCACACTATTAATTATTGCATAATGATGCACATTTTTGTGTTCATATACAAGAATAGATAAGAAAAGGTTACCTGAATGACTTAAGTGACTTAAAGCTATAAATTTAAACTATATTCACTCTTTTTTTGTGCATTCTAAAATAAAAATTCAACTTCAAACCTATTCAATTTCTAAAAGCAGCAAAAAAAATTATCAAGTATTTTTATTAAACTTATAAGGTATACCCCTACAAATTTAAGCATTTCAAAATGATTGTAAAGCTATTCTGGGAATACCATATGACCATATTTCTTCAATGTATGCAGATATAACCTTAATATTTTTGTTTCAAATGTTTTTGACTCCATGGTAGGTATAATTTTTAATTCAAAAATTCAATTTTGATTATAATAACTCCATTTAAAAGGTCAGCCTAAAGAAATCTGACATTTAGAAGTTGTATATGGCCTATTCTCTTCTTATCTTGTCAATTTAGTAATCTGCCTGCATTATAAAAGTGCGAATTTGCACTGCTTAACAAATCCTTACGAATAATAATGAACGATCTGGCATTATAAACCTGACACATTCAATCTTCTTTCTTTAATAACCAAGAAATTTCCCTCAAGCTTTCTTTCTGGAATGGGTATTCCCTTCTTTAAAATTAAATAAAAAAAAAAAACCTACTTCAATTTTACAAAATATATATATATATATTTTTTTTAAATGGAATTGCAACAAATCACACTATAAATTCCAATTAATGCACTTAACTTCTAAAGGATCAACTAGCTGTTAAATCGTGACTATAGTAAATTTGATTTCTATTTCACATTCTTAAAGTCAAAGTCCATGCAATTTTTATCTTTATCATCATTTATGTATAAACAATCAATTTTGAGAAGGAAAAAAATCAGAAAAAGAGCCAATCAGCAGCATGTAACTTGACCAGCAGTTTAAATGTGACAGTCTGTCTTTGTAAATCACTATTGACTTGTGTTAATCTGGTTCTCATGCGGTGATGACAAACAATATTTTCCCCAATGTCTGTAGGATTTTGTCCACTGCTGTGTCATCACTCCTGCTGATTGGTCAGTGGTTGGAGAAGGGTGTGGCTTTGTCTGAGACTGAGGAATGTCAGTGGCTGTTGTCTTGATTGGAGACACACTATTGACATTAAGTGCTCCGACTCCCCTTCTATTATGGATGTGACAGTATTACTTGCCATAAAACCTCGTCTCTTTTATAGCTCGGTCAATAAATGAACTCTGTTGACAAACAAAGCCAGACAAATCACTTTAATAAAACAGCCTATTTAATATAGAAAACATTTCAATTACCAATACATCATGTGTCTTTTTAAAAATAAATTTATTTCAGATAATTAATTTCTGCTTATATTTTTAGCAAAACAGAGTTGAACACATTTCTTTTTCACTAGTTCTGCAGGAATAAATAGAATAAAAATACATTTTTTGGTCTAGTTTTTATGGTTTATTTACAATTTTCTATCTTTTAATCTTCTTTGAAGATGACAGTGTTATTGAGGATAACCTAAATACAATTGTCACACTTACAATTTGGTCTGTATCTTGTGGTTTATTCATATTTGGTTTTATCACATAAAACATCTGATTTTGACATTAATAACTCCCAGTAACAATCGCTACCTCGCTGGTTCACTGTCATTTCACGAATTATTTACCTAAGACCCTCGTATCTCTTTGTCGATCACATTTATACATACCAAAGGAACATACCAGAAAAAACTGGAACAAATTGTTACATATCTTTTTCATCAAGTCAAGTATTTTATATTTTAATCCCCTGATTTTCATTGATAACAATGAAAGCATACAATTTCAATTTATAGAGATTTAAATACGTAATTATGACAACCTTATACACCTTACAATGTCAAATTAGTGTAAGACAACGCACTCAAACAATATAAATTTGCTAATTTTCAGATGGATTACATATATCACATCTCCTTACTCAGCCATTATTTCCTCCTATTTCAGCCTCAACGTGCCATAAATTGGGGGACAAGGAAACCATTAATGAATACTAATATAATCAAGTAAGATTTACTAATTACAAATATATATATAGATACGTATGTACTCAGGTGGCCAAAAATATAAGCACTGAAAAACTCTGATGATAAGCATGCATTATAGTCACTTAATAAATAGTTTATTAATTTTAATTGCATCCAGGTGATAAGACCTGCCACATAAATTATGTATTTTACATGTCTGAACAGATTTGAAATTTGTATTAATTCTTTTAATATCAAATAAGTTCTGTTCTTCATATTTTTTTTTCATGTGTCAAAATATTTTCTAAAAAAAAATGTATCCATAAATTTATTCTCGAATTTCTAACCATGAGACAAACTCCCATGAACTTTTATGAATCAAAGGTCATGCAGAATTTTTTTTCCAGTTCAAAAAGTTTCGATATTACCATATATACTAATGATTTCAACAGTATTTAGTATTACAGACACAGATTTAAGCACACTCAAAAAATAATTACCAGGTATCTTTTTTGAGTCACGGAAAAACTTGCTCATGGAATTGGACAATTAAATTGTAATTTCTATTTGCTTATTAATAGTTTCATTTTATTTTTCATTCATCACATGATATTCTTATTACTAATAATATAGACTCCTACCATATGTTTTTATAAATATTATTATTTAAATTATAAATATATATTCACCTGTCCAGTAAGGACATGCAAAGCTAAACATTTTCACTTTTACTGAAATTAATTCAAATTACCGTGGCCTAGACAGAATACACTTATGAAATGGTATTTTTAATAAAAAACCAATAACTTACAAAAAGAAATCCTTTTTAAGGACATACGCAAGGTACCTTACCTACTGATATCTTAGTATGAGATTATAGTGCCATCAGATGTTCATTGACATAAAATCAGCGTGCATTACCAGGGGTTTTTGGAACACACACTAAAATGTGCATATCGAGTATCATAAGAAATAATTCGTTACAGCAATGCAATGTTTTGCATGTATGATATTTAGACAATTTAAACCATGTAGGACTATTAATTAAGTTCTTCCTAAAACAATGACAACATATAGATTTGTTGATTTCAAAATGCATTATAGTTATTTCCATTATTTCTCAGGTTATCAAAAAGTTTGTGGACTAATGCGATCAAATTAATACTATGTAGTCTGTGCTTACAAAATTCATATTGAACATTAATTAACCAATAAAAGTTTAAGAATGGTTGAATATTAAGCTTGATACCTTGACATAAAATGATCACCTGGTGCTCTTGCTGTTTAGTTTGTTGACGTCCGACAACGTAATTGTTTCTCAATGTTCGCTCCATTTCATATGCTTTACTTGATGAGATTTCCTATACTTAAATTACTTGTTGAACTGGTCTTATTTAAATGATTTTAAAATTTTACGAACAGATGGTATTCCAACGCATATAAATGTAATAAATGGATGCATACATTAGGAATGGTCATCACTTGATTATGCCAGCATATTTTTCTGGATGAAGTTAAAATCTACCTCACATGATCAACGTCACATGTCAACGTCCATGATGTTGGACACCATGACTACAAATGGACATAATACACTACGCATTTCTTCTTTCTCTGAACCTTTTTCTGGCATTTGAAAAGAAGTACTTTGGATGCATTTTATTTCTGATTAGCAGTTTAAGCATTTCTTAGGTTTAATGGTAGTTTTTCCAGGAGTAACTAGTGAATGCTGGGAAAAAAAACACTTCCTCTTTTTGATGTCATTTTCAATCCCCTTAATTAATTGTTTGGACATTCCATATTAATTTTACAATAAAATTTCATAAAACTTTCAGAATGAGGTGAAAATTGAAAATTTTACGTAACAAGTGTATCCTAGCTACCACTTGAGATAATAAAGAGCACTTTTGGACGACAAAGTCTGATATCTTAAGAGTTTTTTTTTCAGTACATGTAACACTCAGGTAGAAAAAAAAGTCATCTTTGAGGTTATGCTGCCTGGACATTTCAATGCTTACAAAACCACATACAAATTATCAAAAAATAAAATTTATGATTTATAGTTTATTATATATATACAATATCATGCTAATTTATTGTTTACATATTCATTGATGTAGTACCTTAAGTGTTTTTCATTTTATGGCTCTTGTCCACAAACTTTTTGATAACACCTCATACATCAATACTTTCCTTTGCTTACATACAAAATTTTACTTTAGAGTATCATTATTTAATATGTAATTTATTTTAACCTCATTTACAGACCTTGGTTTCTTCAAAAACCCACTCACCATTAAAGAAATTAACATTAATTTATACAATTCATTTTTTAATGAATTCCTAGCAAATTGCCATACTTTGCCATTTACAGTTTAACTATTTTCAATTTTTATGTAGGAAGTGATAATTGAGTTAATACTTTAGTCGTAGAGAACAATTATATTTAGTAGAGCTCCCTCGTACTTCCAATGTCATCTGCAGATTGCTAAGTTGTTCCATGACCTACGCCGCCACCTACAATTGGAGCTTGAAGCTCTTTCCTTTGATTATGATATTACAAGTATCAAGATTTGAAGGTCATCATTTCATTATCTGATGAAAACGTAACTCTGAAATTGACATAAATAGTGTGTAACTGATATGCCCCATTAGATTTTGTGTCACAAAGTCAGCTGTACCCCACATTTTCCAGCTGCAAACACACAGCTACATTTGTGTTGAATTGAAAATAATTTTATTTCCATCTTTATCTGCTTCCAAAAATTATTTTTCTTTCAAATTAAAGTCTTAAACTGTATAATTATATTGCACCATATTATATAGTGTCCTTGAAAGTTAAAAAATGCCAGCATTAGCAGTTCTGTATAAAGAAATTGTCTTAAAAAGAAAAAAAAAATCAAATCAATATAGCTTGAAAATATGTCTGCAAGTGCACATATTGCATTCTTCGATAATCAAACCAAATCATAAGGATTAAGAAAAGACTTGTCCTTCGTAATTAAATCTTAAATTATTACTTTGATCAGTACAAATTTATATGATAATAATTTTTTATTATCACTCTCATTTATTAAAAGATCTTCATTTGCATTTGGGCTCTTAGGCAGTGATTATTGTAAACTTTTAAATCCGATTTGATTCTCTAGCTATTAAAAAAGTAAAAAGAGAATATACATTCCTTTATTTCCCTATTAACTTGCTTTTTCTCACTTTGGGCCTCCTAACTGCAGCTACATAGTTGAACTGGAAAATCATATTTTTTTTCCCTTTAACAAAACAAGATTAATTTCTTTATTTCACAATGAAAACTTACCATACTTTAATATCTCAAAATAATCAATAGATCAATTAGTTCTGATCAAAATTAAACTTCTGATTTAATAATTGTTACATGTTAAATTAGTAGAGCAAGAGAGCAAGCAATATCTTATGCACAAGGTCGTCCAATACATTTATGCAAGTTTATCTGCGTATAATAAATGCAAAAGTGCAAATACTTTCTTTGAAAATGCAGTAATCGAGTTAATAATTGATTTTATTTGAATAATTGTCAATTAATGCAAATAATGACTCGATCTATATAACTTCCATTCAGAATGACACGTAGATGTCCTTGAGATTTTTCGAAAATTGCAAAAAAACTTAATTTTTTACAGTTCAAACTGGTCCACTTCACCTGTGACTTGGCAAGAACTAAATTCACCTCTGTAATGTTTTTCTCTTATGTACTTGAATATATTCAGAGTGTTGCAATAAAAATACTGAAGAACTTTGTGAAAAAAATTAAGTTAGATTTTCAAAAACAAGTCTATTAAACATGTACTATATATTTAAGAAAATTTTTATTCAAAACTCTTGTTTTTTCATTCAAGAAAAATAACAATGTGTAGCATGTATTTGAATTTCTCAGTCACGGAAGCAGTGACCTGTGGAATTGTGGGAGATTGTAGAGGATGCTGGGAGATTTAAAAATTTGACGAGACTTACCTTGGTTAAGTCGAAGTCAGATTGTAATTCTATGAGTCATTATAATTACTGTAGGGATTATGTGAGATAGTAGTACGCATGTGCAACCTCAGTTTTCAAATTAAAACATTTGGTCATAATGTAATCATATAGAATATAATTACTTTACTTATATTACTTTATACATTATTGGTTGGATATCTATGAATATCTGAATAATTCTGCAGGGAGTGGTGGGAGGCACATAATCCCTACAGTAATTATAATGACTCATAGAATTACAATCTGACTTCGACTTAACCAAGGTAAGTCTCGTCAAATTTTTAAATTCTATTTCGTCATAATTACTTCCGGAATTATGTGAGACTTCAAAGCCCATTATGATCAAATGTTTCAAAATACAAGAAAAATTACTTGATCATAATACTATTTTACTTACTGAGAAGTCTCCCACTCTAATTGTTCTTTGAAAGTACACCTGATGCAAAACTTTCATTTTCAACTATGATGTCTTTTTCGTAAAATCTGGAAAATGTTGTAGCATTTGTCCATCCAGCCTTCCTTAAAATTTCATCTACTGGCACATCTACTGATTTCGCTTTTGACACTGAAGCAGATCTTACACTATGCGATCCAAATACATCTGTATTAACACCAGAAAGTTTCATTACCATCTTTATCCATCTAGACACTGTGTCTCTTGTAACTGCCTTATGAGGTTTAACATAACTTAATAGAAGTGATTGTTCTCCATTTCTAATAGGTGCTGTCTTTGATAAATATTCCTTCACCACAACATATATACAAAGTCTCCTATCTGGAGGGTGTGCTTTCATATGTACAACAGGCATTTTATACCCCGGTCTACATTGCTTTAGCAATCCAGAGTATTCAAATATATATTCATTAAAACACTTTTTCATATTATTTACAGAAATAAGATGAATTGACTGAGCTCGTGCAGCATTTGTCAAAGCGATTAATATTACAAGTTTCAATGTTAACTGTTTCAAACTTAAATTCTTCACAGGAGACCATTTCTTCAACAGTCGTAGCACTAAGGATACATCCCATGTTCCAGAATATCTGGGTTTAGTTGGTCTAATATTATATACACCTTTCATATATCTGATAACAAGAGCATGGGATCCAACACTGGTTCCATCTAACTTTATGCCCAAAGCTGACAAAGCCCCTCGAGCTGTATTGAGAGAACTGTAACTCAGTCCATTATCAAAAAGTAAAGTCAAGAATTCCAAAATATTGTTTACAGATGGTGAAATTGGATCAATTTTCCATTCAAAGCAGTACTGAAACCATCTTTTAATGAACGTTTGATACTGTTTTTTAGTACCGGTTCTCCATGATGCCATAATAATGGAGGTAGTTGTTCTTGAAAATCCAAGGTTTCTGTAAGTTCGCCGGACACTTGGCATGCAATCAAGGTCATTTTTTCCCACAAAGGATGAGCCTCTTTTTTGTGAGGGTTTAAAAGTAGATCCTTCTTTCTCGGAAGTAAAATTGGATTCTTGACTATACTTTTCATTAATCCTGTGAACCAAGTCTGAGTGGGCCATAATGGGGCAATGATAATCCCTCTTGCCCGGTCTTCCTGAATCTTCTTGATGCACAAGCCCATCAGACTAAAAGGTGGAAAAATATAAAGATAATCAAAATCTCTCCAATTCAATGAAAATGCATCAACATAACTACATTCTGGATCTTGTTTCCATGAGCAAAACACTTCAACTTGTGTATTAAGTCTTGATGCAAACAAATCTATATTTGGAAACACTAGCTTTGAACAAATTTGTAAGAATATATCATGATCTAATTGCCATTCCACTTGATCATTAAACTCTCTGGATAATTTGTCTGCTTCTATATTATTTTTCCCTGGAATATGAGAACACTTCAACCAAATGTCTCTCTTAATGCACCATTCCCATATTTCCACTGCGAGTTTATTGCAAATTTCAGATTTAATACCACCCATGTTATTAATATAACCAAAGGCTGTAGTATTATCTGATAATATTCTTACATATTTGTTTTTCACAATATTCACAAAAGATCTCAAAGCAAAATAAATTGCAAGCATTTCCAAATAATTTATGTGATTCAATTTTTCTTCTTCTTTCCATCTTCCACCAGTTTTGATATTATCTTGTGTACATACTGCACCCCAACCTGACAAGGATGCATCAGTTTGAATGGTAATCTCTGGATTACCTCTAGAAATAAATCTGATTTGAGAATGAATATTGAAACACCACCAATTTAGCTCTTTTTTCATTTGCATAGTTATTGGCATTAATGAATCAAAATTCCCTTTAGCTTCTTTTAGATGCTTTATTTTCTCTTTTTCTAGCAATCTGTAATGTAATTGTCCCAATTCTGAAGCTGAAAAACTTGAAATAATCAGTCCAATGACTCGAGCTACAGTTCTTATTTTTGCTAGATCTTGATTTATTAAACACTTACATTCTTCATAAATAATATCTTTCTTCTCCTCAGTCAGTTCAATAATCATTCTCTCAGAATTTATTTTGTTTCCCAAGAATGTGATACATTTTTGAGGTTCGAATTGACTTTTCTTTCTATGAATCACAAAACCAAATTTCTCAAGATATTCTCTTGTAATGTTCACATTCATTCTGCATTCATCAATAGTATCCCCAAACAGTAGAACATCATCAATGTAGGTCATACTAAGATAACCTAATGTTCTAAGCTTAGCAAAAATTGGTTTGAGAACTTTTGTGAATATTCTAGGTGCTGATGACAAACCAAATGGTAAGCAGGTATATTGAAATATTTTTCCTTTCCATCTGAATCTCAAATACTTTTGATGCTCAATTGCTATTGGAATTGTATGATAGGCATGTCTTATGTCAATTGATGCCATAAAACAATTTTCCTTGACCAGATTTACTGCAGATTCGAAAGTATCCATCTTGAAATGACGGTATACCACATGTTCATTTAAATTTTTCAAATTGAGGATAACTCTGTATTCCCCATTTTTCTTTGGTCTAACAAAAATAGATGAAAGAAACTGATCTGGTCCAGGAATTGCCTCGACAATGGCTCCCATTTTTAATAAATTCTGAATTTCTTGATCTATCACTTCAGATTCTACCGAGTTAAACACAGGTTCATACAAACTACATTTTGTTGGAGCTGCATTATCTATAAATTCTATTTTGCAATTTTCAACTATCTGTAATATATTTTTATCTGATGTAATTTTTTCCCATTCTTTGGAAAAATATTTCAATCTACCTGCAAAAAATTCATCATTTTTCTCACTAACCTCATTCTTTATTGATTCTTGTTTTTCTGCTGTGACAGTGTCGTATTGCTCTTCTTGAAGTTTTTTGGATAGAATTGGCCACTACTTCTGTTTGGATAGTTAGGATTGTATGCAGTGTTGTTGTTGTAATAATTTCCACGTCCTCTAGGTCTACGACCAGGACCTCTGAAACGTCCTCTCATTCTCCCTCGGAATGATCCACCTCTGTTCAATTTGTGACCAATCTTGCTGCAATCTTCAATTTCTTTCGCAGTTTTTGAAATATCGTCACCAAATAACCAAGACGTATAAGGTACAGTTTGTGCACATAAGTGCAAGTATTCGTATCTTAATTCTGGTTTTATAAGCTCACGTCTTGTCATATTTACTTGTTTGTTTGCATGTCCAAATAGAGCCAAGCTGTCATTGCATTCATCTATAATTTTTCCCAACTTCGTTTTCTGTGTATCATCTAATTCATTTTCCACATCTGCCAACTTGTTCACAACTTTGGCCAGAATGATAGAACCTTTAATAACAGAAGTTTCTATGTTTTGCATTTTTCTATCAATTGTTTTAGCTTCTTGAGATATAATATCCCAAACGAGTTGGTTTGTCTTCACAACTTTCAGACCTTCACAATTTTCTGGTCTTGCATTATTTTCATCTTTAATCATATCTGAATACTGATCTTCATTCATTCCATTTCTAAACAAATCTGTTATATTTGTAGCCAAAGTCTCATCTATTTTCACATCACACACTTCTCTGCTTTTAAATCTTTTACTCATGTTCTTAAAACGACTTGAACTTTCTTGAACAACTTCTGTGTCCAAATGATCACTCTTCCTTTTTCCAGAAGCATTATCTGAATTTTCAACATTATCATCTGTACGCTGAACATTATTACAACTCTCGTCGTATGTCTGATCATCATCGTAACCTTCATAATCATCACATTCTTGAAATTCGTTTTCTATCATATTGATCTTATTGTTCAATGTACCAATCTGTTCATCTTGTTTTTTCTGATTTTCAAGAATTGTATTCAGTATACACATAATTTGATTATCGTTTTGTGTATTACCGCTGTTGTGGACATCGGCCACAACTTTCACAGGTTTTTTCGTCCCGCTGGACCTAGTGCTTGTAGCGCTTACCGTACTGCCGACAGAACTACCATGCTTCTTAGTCTTTGTTCCCTGAACCTCGACTTTAGAGTTCTTTTTAGTAACATCGTTACTTTTACATGTTCCGTCTGTCTTTTCTGTGTCTACTTCTTCTTCAAAGCAAGTAGTACTTCGTAATTGTTTCTTTTGAATCATCTGTTCCGCCATTTTTTACGACTTTATCATATAGTCGAAGAACCGCTTTATGATAGTCGTAAACACAAAACTCCTCGAGTTTTGTTGATAATAGTCGTAAAAAACAGAACTCCTCGAGTTCTGTAATTAATAAAATCTTATCAATGTGTCAAACGAAAAAATAGTTAACCACGTTAACTTAGACACGAACTGAAGTTGCTAATTGAAGGACCACGTCCTTCTTCGTTCATAACTCGTACCACACTGAGGTTGCACATGCGTACTACTATCTCACATAATTCCGGAAGTAATTATGACGAAATAGAATTACAGAGGGCTGCTGATAAGGAAGATGTCTGAAGGGGAGAGCAGTTGTTCATCTTGCTCAAGCCCTGACAACTCTATACACCGTGGCATGCTGGAATGGTGTAAACCTACTACTCTTATCTACTCTAATGTCTGTTCTTAGCACAGATTACTGCAACATTGTCTGAAGTCAAATTTTAAACTAAAAAAAAATTATGTTTAAATATTTATGAATTATATCTTATAAACATAATAAATAAAATAAAATTTAAAACGACCAATATTGGGAACTAAAGTTGTTGACATTTATGAACCAAAAAAAAGATAAAAACATATAGATTCATCATTAATCTTAATGTTTCCCCTTTTGTTAAATTCTTAAAAGTCAAGAGGTGCAAGAAGTTAGAATGTTTCACCCCCTCACAGCCTTGTAATAAGATAATAGAGTGCTGCAATGACAAGGCAACAAACGAGGAACCTGATTCTGTATGAAGCTGTAACGTGGTAAGACTATCTACCCGCTGTTAGTGGAAAGCTCTCCTGTAATTGGCACACCTAAGACAGATGTTCACTGCCAAAAACACCTGTTGATTATGCAGGTAAAAAAAATTCTGACGGATTTAAAACACCCTTCACACTACTCAGAAATCACAGCCAAAGCCAGACCAATTAAAGAAAACAAATT